>NW_025935257.1:0-121642 GCF_000764305.2 Hyalella azteca | reverse complement strand
AGCGTCCTCATTCCTTTAGGCCGACCACTCTAGAGTAGAAGCTTTCTTGTATTCGCCAACTCATTTACAAGTCGTCTGTCAGCTGAGATTTATTTATGCCATAGCTCTAGTAATTTGGTGAGAACTCATTAGTAATTTGTTTATATATGGTTCATTATTTACATGTATTTGGAATATGAATAAAGTCGTTATGTAAATGTGTTCATTATAGAGTTTTTTTAATTGTTTCGGAAACCGGTAAATAAGTACTAAACCTCGAAACCGTGTTTTCAATACTATACCCCGCGAACCTCGTACTTAAGGAATCAAGCCACGATTCGTTACATAGAATAGAGAAAAAGCTACTGAGCAAAATACTATAATTTTAAACTGAACACAAGCGATATCAGCTTCTGAACGCGAACAATCGATAGGAAACTTTAAATATTTTATCTTATTCAATTTACACAAATTACTAAACATATTACTATAAGCATAAACTGAACAAAAGGGATATTTGCTTCTGCACACGGCACACGAGCAAACGATGGGAAACATAAATGCAATATACGTTACAGTATACATAAGCTTAAACTGAACACAAGCGAAATCTGCTTGTGAACGCGATCAAACGATAGGAGACTTAAGTATATTATACCATAAGGGTTAGAATTTACAACAAGATACTGAGCATATTACTATAATCTCGAACTGAGCGCAAGCGATATCTGCTCGTGAACCGGATTAAAAGATATCTATCTTAAATATATTATAGCTCAGAATATGCAATATGGAACTGAGCATATTACTAATATCATGAACTGAACACAAGCGATATCTGCTGGTGAACACGATTAAACGATAGGACACTAATTTATACTATAACTTGCAATTTAAAAAAATTTCTGAGCATATTACTATGATCTTAAACTGAACACGTGCGATATCTGCTTGTGAACACGATCAAACGATAGGATTCTTGGATCTATATTATACCTTAGAATATACAAAAAATTACTGAGCATATTACTATAATCTTAAACTTAACACAAGCGATAGCTGCTTGTGAACACGATCAAACGACAGGAGACTTAAATATAATATACCTTAGAATATGCAAATATTAAGTGAGCATATTAACGAAAAACTTATGGCGGGAGGTAAAAAATTCGAGACAAAATAAATAAGCTTATTTCGAGGATATTTGGCCGTGTTTTATCGGGGAATTCAGGTCATAAGATGAAAGCGGTTGGAGAACGTGCCAGTCCCGCCAAGTTCGTTCAATGACGTTCTGCAACATGATTCGTCCAACATGATTATACGGATGTATGACGTCAGAGTCACGTCACCGGTGTATGGAATATAAATCAGAAAATTTCATCAGTTACAATCACGGAACATAGAAGAGCCTTTCTAGCGCCACTAAACCTATGACCCTATTTTAATTCACTAATCAATTCGATCATTTAAAATTGCTGTGATAAATTAAATAAATTATTAGTTTATTATTATCAGTGTTGCTTTAACTGAACTGAATGAAGCACATCGTCTTTACTGTAATAACAGGACGTGAAGCGGCTTAGTATCTTCACATAACACCTTCACAGACATAGAAATGCACGTATTTCCTGCCGGACTTAAGGTGTATGGATTGAGGATCGGCCTAGCTGGCTGAGGATGGGTCACATGGAGCAGGTGGAAGTCGTCAGTCATCGGGGCGGCTGGCGTAATAGGCTTCAAGCCTCCATTAGTGTTCCACAGATGAAGATCTTATAAAAAACCAGTAGAGTGAGACCCCATAGTATCGAGAAAAAGTTAATGAGCGCCATCCTATAATTTTAAACTGATCACAAGCGATATCTGCTTGTGAACGCGACCAAACGATAGGAAACTTTAAATATATAAACGCGCCAACATTTCTTCTCGCTTCGAATCACCGACATGTGGAACAGCCTCCCTGATAGCATCGTTGACGCTCCGAGTATGAACGCGTTCAAGAACAGCCTAGACAAGGCCATGCAGGAGCATAACATTACATAACATATTGATCTTGGCGCTGAAGTGTAGGCCTGATGTGGCCTGTCGCCGATTCTTTTCCTTTTCGTGCCTTGTTCACAGAAGATCTAAAATAGTGCCATTTGACCGGATTTTTTCATGACTGACGATAGTTTGAGATAGCTACTCGACTTCCACCGGGTTCGATATGGTGCTAGGCATTTCAAATCTGAACATATATTTTTCCATAGCTTTATCTAGTTTATTCTTGAACGCATTCATACTTGGAGCGCCAACGATGTCATCGGGGAGGCTGTTCGCTGTTCCACATGTCGGTGATTCAAAGCGAGAAGAAATTTTGTCGCGAGGAGAAGTTGCAGCACAGTTTTTTTAGTTTATAGCCGTGGCCCCTGGTGTTGGTTCTTGTTTCAAATTCTAGTAATCCTTCGGGGACCTTGTATAAACCATGAGTATACTTGTATACTTCAATGATGTCCCCACGCAGACGTCGATAACTGAGGCTTGGGAGCTTCATAATCTTTCTTCATAGGACTTGCCCTTCAAGCCTGGAATTATCCTTGTTGCACGTCTTTGAACATTCTCTATTAAATTTTTGTCCTTATCAAATCTCGGTGACCACACAGCATTTCCAAACTTATACCTTACAAACATATTACTAATATTCAATTATATTACTAATACTATGAAAATCCGATCAAATCATAGAATATGCAATATTTTACTGTGCATATTACTATAGGCATAAATTGAACACAAGGGATTTCTGCTTCTGAACACGAGCAAACGATATGAAACCGATATCTATTATACGTTAGAGTATACATAAGCTTAAACTGAAAACAAGCGATATCTGCTTGTGAATACGCTCAAACGATAGGAGACATATATATTATACCTTAGAATATACAAGAATTTACTGCGCATCTTACTTTAATCTTAAACTGAACACAAGCGATACCTGCTTATGAACACGATTAAACGTTAGAAGACTTAAATATAAAATATATTATACCCTAGAATATACAAAAAGTTACTGAGCATATTACTATAATCTTAAACGGAACACAAGCGATATCTACGTCTGCAGACCATCAAACGATGAGGGACAACCCGCAAATTAAAATGATATAACATAGTAATTAATATTCAGATAAATATAAATCATATATGATGTAAACATAATTTTTTACTATTACGGCTGTGGTGATCGGGCTACTTGCCTGCAGCACTCCCTGTATCATGTGCGATGCATATACCAAGTCAAATTACATCCCAAGTTACATCGGTGTTATAAGGTGCGTTAAACGTAAACCCCAGTGCCAGACAAAGCGTTTTCTCTATAAAAATTTGTACAATTCCCTTGCATAAAATATAACAGCGTGAAAATTAAATGTTATTACAGTAAAAAAAATTCAGTGCCTACAGAGTTTAATTTGGACATTGTAAAACGATTAGCATTAACATGTCAGACAAGTGTTGTTTGTAAGGTAATGGAATCTGTTCTGAGGCATAGAATTATCGATCACTTGACTGCTCACCATCTCATATCAGATGGTCAACATGGTTTTATTGCCGGCAGATCCTGCACCACTAACTTATTGTCTACGTTGAACGATTGGACTTGCCTGCTGGACGAAAGGGAGCCAGTGGATGCATTGTACCTCGATTTTGCCAAAGCATTTGACAGTGTTCCGCATGAGCGGCTGTTGCGTAAAGTAAAGTTTTGTGAATTGAGGGAAAATTATTATATATTATCCAATGGATAATAGATTTTCTAGTAGGTAGACGATAACATGTCAGTATTAACGGAACCGTGTCAGACTGGGCATCAGTGCGCAGTGGCGTGCCACAAGGAAGCGTTCTTGGGCCTATTTTAACACGTTTTTATTACAACACTTCTCTTTAACTTCACTTCTTGTCTGTCTGTCTGTCTGTCTGTCTGCTACAAATCTTGTAATCGCAATTTAACACACTTCTACTTATCCTATCGACCTGAAATTTTGCACACTTGTGTAAAGTTGGAGACAATGCATGAATCAAATGTCAAATTATATGATTTTAAAAATTAAAAAAAAATAATTTTTTTAATATTAAAACAATTGAAAAAATAATTTTGCCAGCTACAAATCTTATAACTGATATTTGACACACTTTTACCTGTCTGATTGATCTGAAATTTTGCACACTTGTGTGAAGTCAGAGGCAATGCATGAATCAATTAACAGAATTATAAATCTGCCCGACACACGTTTTTTTGGGGCGAACCATAATTTATTTTCTACTTTTTAGTCCACAAAAAAAACGTGTTTTTTTTAAAAAGTTTTTTTTAAGTATTTTATTCTACTTTTTAGTCCACAAGAAAAACGTGGTTTTTTAAAAAGTTTTTTTTTTTGTATTTTATTCTACTTTTTAGTCCACAAGAAAAACGTGATTTTTTAAAAAGTTTTTTTAAGTATTTTATTATTTCATTCGCAGCGTTAGCGCCTGCTCGTCTATAACGTGAGCGCCCGCATGTCATACTAGATATATACTATATACATACTTTACTCAATTAAACCAATTTAGGTCTCTAATTACTAGTTTTTATGATTGTATCTGAAATTGTTAGGCGAAAATAGCCTGCATGCCAAATTTCAGATCTCTAGAACAATCAGAAGTGGGCTAATTTTCGTTGTCAATGTTAACAACAAACAAACAAACAAACAAACAAACAAACGCGAAGCTAAGCTAAGAAAAACGTGCTAAGAAAAACGTGTTAAAAACGTGTTACGAACTCCACCACCCCTTGCCCTTTCGCGATGTGTCGTGAACGCATAAATCAACGTACAGAGACGGTTTTGGTACCATTGGATAGGTCACAATGTGAGCTTTAAGATGAGACTGAAAACCGGGGCTACCAAAATTGTCGATTTTGGACCCAGAAGGGCAAGTTAGTTCGCTCATAAGCACAGCAGAATTTGAATCAGTGAGTTGCGAGTTCGAGACCGTAACAAGCTGTGGATGTTCTGCGATGTTAAGCATCGGCGACAAGCCTATGGCCTAATAAACTGTGAAACCGCAATTATTCTTATAATAGAATTTCTGGTATATTTATGGTATTTTGAGCTAGGCAATCTGTTATTCTCATGGTGAAAAAAGTTGGCAACACTGATTCTGTAGTCTAAACTCTAATGGCTAGGACTAGGACTCAGTGTTGCCAGATGGGCCTTTTTCAGGCCAAATTTCGCAAACGTTGCCTTTTTTGAAATGCATTGGCCTGAAAAATTTCATTTGGCCATTTTGTCCGTTTTGAGCCATTTTTATGAAAAATGTAACTCTCGTTTTTTTTATGATAATTTGGTCCTTCAATTTTATCCAAGACGAGTGCACCCAAATTCAGTTTTGCCCAAGACGAGTACACTCAAATTTTGACACGAAACTGTGTCAACACTTCGGATTTCTGTACGTTCACCATCAAATTTCCAAAATTCGTGTGTTGTGTGCTTTTCGCTTTAATCATAAATCTGCCCGACACACGTTTTTTTGGGGCGAGCCACAATTTATTTTCTACTTTTTAGTCCACAAGAAAAACGTGTTTTTTTAAAAGTTTTTTTAGTATTTTATTTGCTGTCTGAAAGCCTTGAGAGTAAATGCATGCACTGCAAATGGTTAGAACTACCCTTAATTAAAAATTTTTCTATTAATTTCAAATGGGGCCTTTTTGGGCCTTTTTGTGAGTCAAATTGGCCTTTTTCTCTTGGCTCCATCTGGCAACCCTGCAGTAGGACTAGGCATTAGTAGGGTTTTTTTTTTACACAGTCAGTTTCTGCACGTGGCAGAGGTGAGTGCTGCTGCTCGCGTCAGTCGCGTGAATCTAGTATAGATCTAAGATCTATTTACGTAGTGAATAATTTTATTCATGCATAATTCAGCATTTTAGTCTAGATTTTAATTGCTTACTCGTCAATTCTATGTACCATTAATGCAATAGGAATAATTAAATTCGATTTCTTATGCAATTTGTTTGTTTGTGTTCCTATTCAGGTGTGTACTGTGTACCGTTTCAAATCTGCTGTACACCGAGTGTACAGTGCTGTGAACTGTGATTAGAGATAAAAATTATAGATTTAGAGAAGAGTGATGGTTGGTCCAGGTTGGATGCTGCTTTTAGTTTTACTTTTAGCTAGTAGTTTTCTCAAAATTTTCTAGGTATTGTCACAATAAGCCTATTTTATTTACCTAGGTAGGTACCTACGCTTTTTCTAAATTTAGGAGTCATCACTCATAATAAAGACTCATTGGGTTAATAAATTAGCTACATGGAATGCATATTGCATAACCATGTCAATCACCAAACTAGAAAATCCTATTCAGAACTGAAATGAAAAATTCAATAGAAGTTGCAGAACTAACAGAAGCCACTTGAGAAACATTCATGTAATTACCTATTAAAGTTAATTATAGATATGCTTTTACTGTATTCCAGTTTAGTTGGCTTTTTTCACTTTAGCAATTAGCAGTTAGCACTCCTGTAGGCTGTAGGAGTAGTAGGAGTGTAGGACCATAGACTGAACTTTGAATATCAAATTGATAGTTTTTTTTTTGTTTAGTAGGGTAAACGCGGTATATATATTCCGACACATTAAGGACGCATCGAGAAATGAAAAACTATAAAAAAATAACCGTATGTGTTACTCAAGTTCTGTTTGCATTATGTGACTCAAAACACTGTAGTGGCCGTACTACGCGCCAGCAATGATGAAACGTCACAAAATGTTGCCATATTTATTTAAAAGCCTTTAGAATGCAAACCTACCAAATCCCTATATTCCGACACTGTGTGTGACTATATTAGGCACGTGATGAGACGTATTCTGACCGCCGCGCTTCAAATTGTATTTGTACTAATACGTAATTCTGACATCCACGTGTTCGAATTCCGATCGCTGTGTGTGTGTGAGGCTGTGAGCTGTATTGGAATATGACACGGCTTTGAATTAGAACACTATTAATTATTAAATATTGAGCACTACTTAATTAGGCTTTTAATTAACAGTTATTAAGCTTTTAATTAAGAAAATTTTAATTTTTGCACACAGCTTGGAACGAGCTGTGTGTGTGTGTCCAATTCAAGTTGTGTTGGAATTAGTTTTTATGTGTCTAAATCTGTTTCTCAACTTAATCATCTATCAATTTATTTACCACTTGAAATCAGCAAATACAAGTACCGGTATACTTGAAGGATTCCTAATATATTCACAGACGTATTTAAAAGTCTCAGACCATAATATTCTTTCTACAAAAACAGTTTATCACTATTTTGTAGAGCAAGGTCAACTGTCAACTTTGACACATTTTTTGATGATCTCATTGGGTAGCATGCACCGTCTCTTTCTTTGGATCTCAACATTTTCCTGCTAGATCGCCCAAACCTAGTGTTTGGGCAGTAGTTTGACGCGCAAATGTATGATGTCACTATTTCAACCATCAATGAACGCATGGAACTAAAACAAGGCTTAATATAAAGGTAAAACTAGAGAGGTGTCGGAATTACCCATGATGTCGGAATATACCGCGTTTACCCTATAACTTTAAACAAAGTCTTTCTCATTTTATGATTAACACGTTGGCCGCAATGTGTGCCATATATGTACACTACTACACGCTGTACTTCTCAGAATCGCGATGTGTACACATGTGGTACATGCCTATGAAAAATACATATTTGTATAAAATCTTATTACTCTTTCAAATTTAAAATTTCAATGATACAATTCAATAGGCATGTTAGGGAATGCTTTGAAGTCAACTACTGCAAAGAGAAATAGCCTTATTTTCAAATGCAAGTAATACAAAAACTACAAAATGTATGTCCATTGATGAAAGCAATATATATACATATATACCTATATCTTTGCATGAAAACAAAATAAAATATTTTTATTGATCTGAAACTACAACAGTAGATGTTGCCAACATCATTATATTGCATACGTGATTGAAAAACAATTATCACACAAGTATGGTTTTCCTTCACAGTCATCAAAATATTTTTTTACCCTTTGAGTTGCACCTTTGCTACGGCACTTCCCTCATTTGCTGAGAGTATGTTGTAGCATTCATGGCAGCGCATCCTGTTTTTAGTTCTAGTTGGTTCAATGTAAGTGGGCTGTCCTCTTTCCCACTCAATAATTTGAGATCTACATCCTGATTTTACTCTCTCTGAGATGCTGCTTGTAACAGAAGCTCAAGACAATATATATAATGAATGATCTCTATAAAGTAAATATAACTGAACTAACAATGTAAATACCCTCAATTTTATTCAGGATTATGAAAACCTGGACACCAATCTCTTTCCACAGTAATTTCCTTGCACAATATACATCGTTCACAAAAAGCTAAGAAATACCGGTATAGCCATAATGTGTGCAATTATGACTCAAAACTAATGTAGATTACTTGCGCGCATAACTCACAGTAATAAAAGTGATAACTTTAGGCGTTTTTCTGCAATATGAGCCATAGATGCATGTCTTTGCTTGGTACACATTGCCCACAGTATTAGAAGTGATTACTATAGGCGACGTGAGCCAATATGAGCCACAACAGGCATGGCTTCACTTGGTACACATCGCCAGGAATAATGATGAATTTCAACCCTGGGTGATGTGCACCAAATATGGTCACCAATTTTACGTGACACAATGACAGAACATACCCCTGCAGAGCTGCACACAACTTTTCTCCTTGCTATCTGCCAGGTAACTGAGATATACAAGTTTGAACCTATCGCTCATACGGCATTCGGGCCAAATCAGCAATCACGGCCAACGTGTTAAAACATTTTGGTAAACTCACTTGGCAAGTGAGTTTGCTATTTAAAAAATGTATATTGATTGTAGTAGTATATAGTTTATGTAAGCTGAAAAGTTGTAGTAATTATAGCTCCAAAAAATCTAGTCCTTGCAATTTTGATCCTTGTAACATCAGTAAATAATTGCAAATCAAACTAATTGGTCATATCTGCAAGGTTTGTTGTCATTGTAAATTTTATGTTATCATATAAATACTTGTTCACCACTGGCCATTTTGATGGTAAATTGCCATCCATGGATGTTATTTGTCTCAATCATCCATCACATTCTGGAAAATAGGACAAAAAATTAGTGGGGAACCCTGATTCATTGCACAGGAAATGCCAATTCTCTGCCTTGTGTATGGATTACAAGGAATGATTGTGGTAATGATCCTTGCCAACTACACATCTCCATATGGAGCCATTTTATTAATTTCAATTGATGTTGCTAATGGCTAATGAATCATGAAGACTAAACATCTTTGCAATTGGTGCTGAAAATATATGCTGTTAAATAAGCATAGTGAATTTTATCCATAGTGTGTTGATTAAGCAATTGATTAATTGTAACTGTCAATTGCTTGACACTGAACACCAATTCAAGGAGTGACCAGTTTCAACTTAGTTATTCAGCAAACTTAGTTTTTGTTTGGGGAATTAATTTAGTGTCATCAATCAATAATTCTTTGAGTCTGTGGTCATTATTTGTAGATGAATGACATGTTTGGCGAGTAAAGACTTTACAACCTAGAAATTTGATTTTAGTGCTCTTTATTTTAGTGCATTTTCTCATCAGACAAACAATATATATATATAGCTACCATTCTAGAATTGAATCATTCCCTATGAAATATAGTAACTGCATATTCATTAGTTGTTGTTCCAGATAAAGCAAGAATGGATGGTGACAAGAAAGCATCTGGTTCAGGGACTGCTCTGACTGAGGAAAGGGCTGTGTCCAAGCCTCTTTCTATGACATACGTTTGTGGAGGTATAGTTTCCTGATTAGTGAAATTCATGAATGTTTCCTTAGTGAAGGTTACTAATTGTATATAAGATTGTTCCATAGGTATATAAACACCTACAAACTTTTTGGGTTGTGGTAAAAGTCTAGTTGGAAATGTTATAATGTAACAACTTATTTTACTGCTTTTCTCCAAAATTTTCTTTGCTAATGCAATCATAACATAATTTAATGATTTAATTGACAAAATCTATTAGGATCATATTCACATGATATTTAATTCTATTATCTTGGCTCCAAATTTATAACTTTCATGTTGAATCATTCACTTGTAATGAAATTTATTCAGTCCTATTTTCATGTGCCTAACTATTGAAGCCAGTTATAACAAACTACAAAGTTATGTGGTTTCATTCAAGCAAACATTAATTTTTATGTTCCTTTACCTATTTGAGATGGATTGTTTCATTTCTCACATCAATGTGTATATGTACTGATTCATTCTTATATTACATGAGAAATATTATGCTGGATTCTAAAGCTCATTTCAATTTCAGAGTGCCATCATGACAATGAAATGAGAACTCGAGACCCTGTTCGATGTCGCAGCTGCGGCTACCGCATCCTTTACAAGAAGAGGACTACTCGTCTCATTGTTTTCGATGCTAGATAATTCCAAAGGCTGCTATTTTTATTCTCTCATAATTCATGGCAACTCATTCACTGTTGATTAATTGTCATTCATTCTAATTTTAGTTCCATTTTCCTGGTTTCATCTGAATTTGGTTCATAAGGTACTAAATGGAAGTGAATGTCCATCACCAAAATTGTTCAAATTTGTATTCACCAAATTTACTTAAACCCATTTATTTGCTTGGAAATTTTACATTTAACAGAGAATAAAGCCTGCCATAGTCTATAATTTGGGAATATTTTTCGGAATTTTCTGTTCATTTTATAAATTTGAGAGAAAGTAGTATCAATTTGCAATGTAGGTACGGTAGCTTTCAAGCATTTAGTGATGGATGTTGAATTTGCACCCTGCAGCAACGTTGATGTGAATCTAGTCTCTCTACAAAAGTTCCATTTATAAGTATTCATCTAATAAAGCACTTCGATATTGTGAGTGCTAATTCTATGAGCATTGCTAAGTAACATTGCTGACGTTGAGGGAGACTAAAACACAAGCTTTGTCATCGCTTAATTCATCTATTAAATGTACGATTATAGTTAGTTTTAGCTTGCATATTTCATGGGGATTTTAGAGTCTTGCAATCCCCAACAGTTGAAAGCTTGAACTTGTTCAAAGTGGCTTGCCTTACTTCATGTAACGACGTGCAGTAACTTAACACGTGCATTGTTGATATTGAAATTTCACTGAACTCTCTGAATTAAAAGCATTTCCAGGAATCACAGCACATTTTTTGAACTACTGACCCACCAATTGAAGCAATTTGAATGTTTGAAGTGAAAAACCAGTAGCAATTAATGTCAAATTTTCCAATGAAACAAACATAAGCGTTGGACTTGATGGCAAGTGAAATCACGTTAAATATGTAAACCTGCCCATAGTAGGAATTTCATCGAATAATTTTATCGGCGAGGAAAGACTTCTTTTGTGGTTTCAGCTACGGTATGCTTTTAAGCGAGTCCGAAAAAGAAAGGCATCGAATATTCCCGTGACATAGCTGTATTTCTAAGCTGGCAGGAACAGCTTCTATTGAATACGGATACCAAATAATAATGATACTTATTTTAAAAGCAGTTAAGCATAAGATTGTGAGCATTCGTGTTAGATAGTTCATGTCGAATTCCAAGTAAACTTCATTGAAAAAAATGTCCTACCTACAAATTTGTCAATTAATCTCTTGACTGCAAGCTTAGCTGCGAGTTACTTTGTAATTTGTATACTAACTAGGCCTTTCGGATGGCTAGCAAAAATTTTTACTTGTAATATGTTTAAGCGCCTGGCTCCAGATTTCTGGTGAATATTTTCCAAGAATCGATTAAAGGCGACGTTACTAGATAATGTGGCCCGATATAGCATTAGCCTTAAAAAGTGAAAACGTGCACTATTCGAGTCGACAAGGTTCATTCTTTCACAACCAATACGTGTGTATTAACGGGGGCCAAATATTTAGGATTTTCTGACCTGACTTATAGATACATTGGCCAGAAAATCTTAGTGTATTCGATTAAATTAGTTTGGCGTGAGTCTTGTAGAGTGTGCGCGCTGTGTCATAAGGCACGTATGAGGCGGCGGCGACAAGACTCCTCTTGCTCCTGTTGCCGCAATCCACTTTGTGCCACCAGTCGCACACGAGTAGCTGCTGCGAGAACGCCGTACCCACTGGGCACACAAAACTGGCTTGTCTGCCGCCGAAACACACGTGGAACACCTGCACGATACACAGGAGTTCAGTTACAGACTAACAGCTATTGTATTTACAAAATTCAACAGATTACTTTCTGTAATCGAATGGCAAAGAAATACTCGCAGTAAGAGCAATGTGGATGGCGGGAATGTTAAATTACTTCATGATTGGCCGCAGACTTCGTCATCAAACTAGATGGTCGGTCTAGAAGAATTATCAAGTCTTCCGACGTGACTGTTTACTTCAGCAGTGCATTTGTACGAGGCGAACTTGCAATATATGTAAATTTATTAATCAATACTCATCTTTGCTATGCTTTTTTAAACACCGAACTTCATGCAACTTGAATAGAATCCTCAAATTCCTGATCGATTTTAAACGACCAATTTAGAAAATTCCTAGTGTCTTAGGCTTATCAGTTCCGCATCTATGACTTACTCGTGATCCATATTTAGTATCCAAATGGTGCTTAGCTTATGCGGTGCCGCGTTGTTGGCAAATGTGAATAATCTAACTTATATTGTACCTGGCAGTTGGTATCAACGTCAGCAAAATATTCTCCGCTCCTGTAGTCCCCGCAGTGGAAGTCAGTTGGTGGGACGCTCACGAGGTCTGGAAAATTGCTCTTTCCTCCAGACGTCTTCTGCGACGCATCGTGGATGTTGTTGAAAGATTTGTTTTGTTTCGAAGACGAGCTTTTTGATGGATAATTATCCATTTTAGTGGATGACCTACAGGAACCATCACTGCAAAACGCTGAATTCTTTGCTTCGGGAGGTTTTACTGCCGAAAAAGAACCTTTTACTGGTTGATCCGATGCAGTTTTCAGGAAATGATCCCAATTGGCAGTTGCGCTTAAAGATTTTCCTCTTCCTGAACTTTTCGGACGCAAAGGCTTCTGCTGGACTGGCTGCGGTCGAGTGAAAGAGGCGGCTGAGGGCTTCGGTTGTTTGTCTATTAAGTTAGAAGTGTGCGGCCTAATCTTGGTTACATGAGGCGTTCGCTGTGTCGCCTTAGGCTTTTTAGTGGTTAACCTGCTAGGCTTTGGAGCTGATGACTGGCGATCAGAGTTGGTTTGTTCTTGGTTCTTTGGTTTTATTCGAGAATTTTCTGGCACAAAACTGTATGACGATATTTCATTTGGCGGAGTTTCGATGTAGTATGGATTTCTAAATGATTCATCTGGATTTGGACCTCCGCTGTGATTTTGTTTCTGGCTGCTGACCTTTTGAGATTGTAAGGACTTTCCTCTAAAAATGTGCGGGCTATTTCTGATGGTGTTTTCGAAGTTTTTTGTGCTGCTTGTTTCAAAATTGATAGCATCATCATTTTCGACTTTGTGCGGGCTTGGTACGACTCCTTGCACCAGTTTCCTCGCTATCATTTTCTTCTTGAGTCTACGCCGTTTAGTATTCAAATTATTAATTCCATTATTATTGAAAGCTTTTGCAAGCTTGGGCTTATCGATGACCTGGGGCTGGAAATAAACTTCCGAGGCGGGAGGAAGAGCCTTGAGTGCAGTCCTTTCATGAGTGGCGATCTCGGACGGTCCTACGTGTACTGGCTCACTGAGCTGCTTGCCAGAGGCGCGGTTCAATTCTTCTGCCAGCCGCAAGACTTCAGGCAATTCTCTGTAGGAACTCTTGAACTTGATCTGACGCGCCCTCTGAAATGAATTAATTTATTATAAAAAATGTAAGAAGTCGTGGAAAAAAATTACATACATCTGTTGTGATTTTTTTCGTACAGATGCAATAATCAATTGGTTCGGTCGCTTTTGTTCTCTTTAATGTTCATGCGAATATTAATTTTGGGTGATAGTTGCAAACTTCTTGACAGCTAGTTTTTTTTTAAATTAAAAGAAATTCTGAACACGTTCTCCAATAAATCTGTTACTTTGAATGCAAATCCCACTGCCTGCCCAAACCCACAACTGTCAATGGACGAGTGGCCAACGTTGTCTTGGAAAATCGCATGTTCCAAGAGTATTTCTTAGAACTTAGATCATTCGATTTCGTAGATCGGAAACTCGATCACTTGACTGTTCACCATCTATCAGATTGTCAACATGGTTTTATTGCCGGTAGATCCTGCACCACTAACTTATTGTCTACGTTGAACGACTGGACTCGCCTTCTGGACTAAAGGGAGCCAGTGGATGCATTGTACCTCGATTTTGCCAAAGCATTTGACTGTGTTCTGCATGAGCGGCTGTTACGTAAAGTGAAGTCTTTGGGAATTGAGGAAAACGTACTCCAATGGATCAGAGATATTCTAATAGGTAGACGACAACGTGTCAGACTGGGCATCAGTGCGCAGTGCCGTGCCACAAGGAAGCGTTCTTGGGCCTATTTTGTTAGCTGCTTTTATAAATGATCTGCCAGAAGTAGTGTCCAGCGTGTGCTCCATGTATGCCGACTACACAAAAGTTTATAATACAGTGAAGGATACGTCAAATAAAGTGCAATTGCTGGATGATCTTGACAGTTTAGTTTACTGAGCTGATACCTGGCAGCTGCGGTTTAATGCTGATAAGTACTCACCTCGGGAAGAGCATTAAACAGCAAGATTACAGTATGAGAAGACATGGTTACGAGAAAGTAATGATTGAAATGTCTAGTGTAGAAAAAGATCTCGGTGTTTGTCTATAAGGAGCTGAAATTTTCTAAGCATGTTGAAACGCAAGCTAACACATCCAATAAACTTCTTGGTCTAATCAGACGCTCCTAGGAGTTCCTAGATGCAGAAGCGATGAAGTTGTTTGTTGCCGTCGTGCGCCCCAATCTAGAGTTTGGAAACGTGTTGTCACCGAGATTTGAAAAGGACAAAAATTTAATAGAGAATGGTCAAAGACGTGCAACAAGGATAATTCGCGGCTTTAAGGGCAAGTCCTACGAAGAAAGATTAAAGATTACGAAGCTTCCAAGCCTCAGTTATTGACGTCTGCGTGGGGACCTCATTGGAGTATACAAGGTCCCCGAAGTACAAGTATGCAAGGGACCTCATTTATACAAGGTTCCCGAAGGATTACTAGATTTTGAAATAAGAATCAACACCAGGGGCCACGGCTATAAACTAAAAAAAACAAAGGACTATAAACTAAAAAATTTTTCGGCAGCAAAGTCTACTCTTCAAGAGACAAGTCTACTCGCCCGGATGAGGTCGGTGAGCTGCCTGCTGAGGCCTCGGTCGTGGTCGTCGCGTGGCAGCATCGGGGTAGTTAGTAGTTCGTGGACCGGCGAATGTGTAGGTGTACCAAGTACCGCTGCATAAATTAATGCACTGCTATTATTTCGTTATTCTGAACCAGTCAATTTTAGGATTGAGTAAAAATAGAATGACTATGCTTGGATCCAGTAGTGGACAATTTTTTTCGAGAAAATACAGTTAACCCGCTAAAGTCTTTTTATATAGTTTTCATACATATTTTATTGAGATTTTAGGTATATAAATTTAATTAACGGTAAATATTACTGCTACTATGGCCGATACTATGTATTGGTGACACCTCTAAAACTCAAGTGCATAGCAATGGCCGTGAGGTATGAACAATGGAATAAAAACCAGGCGATTGATAATGTTGTCAGTGATCGCGTACAAGAAAATTCTAGGGACAACTATGCTCCGGTCAGCTATGTAACTTTCGTGGCTACTCACTGGTGTGCTGAGCTGACGATGCGACCAAGAACAGGGATGCCAACACCACCGAGGTCACAGATGTGAAGATGGTGGATGTACCCTGCTTCATCATCTTGATTCCTCGTTGGAATTTCTCAAGCTATTACTGTATTCAATAATGATGCAACGTGATCGCGTTCGTTAAAAATTCAATATTAAAGTGACTCGTTGTGTAACATAATATTAGTAGTTGAAATGAACGAAGTAAAGATCGAAAGGTTAGTAAACCTTTTTCGTTCAAACTTAGTTTTATCTATTATCTAGAGGATATTCGTTCGACGTGAAGTCTATTGAGTCGTTGAGGTAGAATTCGTAGAAGATTCTCTCGTTCGTAGTTTAGTTGAATGGAGCTTCGTTCATATCTGTGGAATAGAAACATTGTATTCGACATTTGAAGAGCGCTGAATAAAATTTGTTTCTTAAGATTTTGTTTAATCGTTTTACATCTCTGCACCCACATCTTATTCATCGCAACTCGCGAACGAAAAGTTCGCGTCTAGAAAATTCAGTTGTTGAAGAAAGTGTTATACAACCCACTTTTAGCATTAGTACGTAAGCAATTTATTAACATTAGAATAATAACTTGTAAATGGTAATCACCAAAAATTAGGAATCCTGACTCAGAGTTCAACACAGTTTGTCATTTCAGAATCGAGCGCTAGTCCACTAAATTGCACACAAATGTTAATTTTCCTTATGTGCAAATTTAAGCGGACTAACAGACTCGATACCAACACCAGTCCCAGCATCCACATCAGGCTCAACATCCACTCTAGTCCCAGCATCCACATCAGGCTCAATATCCACACTAGTCCCAGCATCCACATCAGGCTCAATATCCACACTAGTCCCAACATCCACATCAGGCTGTGGCACAGCTGGATACGATAATCTCCTACGTTGTGCAACAATCGAACGTCAGTTCCATTATGTGCCCCCACGTGGGTTTGATTGTTTAGTTTTATAGATGTTTTATGAAATCATTCTTCTTTAATTATTCATAAGCAAGGCGTCTTAACAAATGTAATGAATTAATCATTTGCTTGCGCTCTTTTACAGTAAATGATTTATATGCTGTTTTACTGTTACTCATTGATCGTGAAATAGAAAGTTGAAAGTGTTGTTTAAAATCTGCGATTATACGTGATTATTCGTTACAATGCGCGAGTTCAGAAACAAGTTTCATTTCCTCTCTCCCGAGAAACCTTTAAACCATTTAATTGCGGACCGATCCTCCTTGTACCTGACAAACTAACGCACGTGACAAAGGCCAGCAAGGCAATTAAGATTGAATTTGGAAACTCTTCTGTTTTTTACTAATGTCAAGTGGCAAGATGGATACCCATCGTTTCTTCAAATGTTCAACCATTAAAAAATGAGCCAATCAGGTCAGCGTTGTTTTAAAATTTTTAGTTGTTTAAAAATGCACAAATATACGCCTATTTATGATACGTGACTTTTAAAGCAAGCAAATCAGTTGCAGGCAATGTGCCATAAATTTTGATCATCGTAGAAATCTTGATTGCCATAGCAATTGTTAAGGAGGCGGCTGTTAGTCGTAGTCGATGCATTTCACCAGCTGACGTAACAAAGCTGGCATCCGGAGAGCAGCCAACGCTTATATCGTCTGCCCCTGAGCTATGATGCCCTACATTATAATGCTTGGCATTTGCGACACCTCTGCTTCGTCTTCGATGTGTTTAGGCATCTTGGGATGAAACACATTCTCTGGAGTTTTAAATGCATCGCATTTTTTTGGCTTATGCGTGAAAATTAATCGTGTTGACGGTATTACTATGCGGTGTAGTGACGTTCTTCTTGCTGCAATTATATTTTATGTGAATTTTTTTATTATCGAATTTTCATCGATTAACGACCTACCTAATAGGAACTCACTAGTTTCCTGTGGGTAAAATAAAATGCCATTTACTTGGAGAGTTTATAACTCTTTTAAATTTATAAAAAATTATAACAGCCTTTTCTCTTGGTCATATTCGTGAGACAAATGTTCAAATTTTGTGCAATTGGTAGAGAAATGATGTTGAAATTTTATTGCATCTAGAGCAAAATGAAAGTAGTCGCTGTTTATTTCCAGTTCCATCTACCTTGGTTAATAAATGAACCTCAACTTTCTTTCAGTTTCTTTAAATCGCTCGGTACGCTCGCCTCGTATGAATGGCAATTTCGAATGGTAGCTACCAATGATGTACTTCCTCTGTACCGTCTTGCTCAAGCTTCCTGCTTAGTTTAATGCACCCCTTATTGGTGTGGTGAGATTCACCTCACTGCTCGTTCGGGTAACGCTTTGTTGACGGAAGCAGCGGCGAGTGATGAAGAAATGATGATGGCCTGCATCATAGTGAGCGTAGATTTTCGTCCCTTAATAAATCACCGATAAGGTGCACCGATGATTATTATGAGTGCAGCGATTGAAGTGCACTCTTAAGAATTTATGTATAATATTTGAATTCGTCCGCACAATGTTTCGCGCAAGTAAAATGTCACCTCGTAAACGAGTTCTATGTAGGATGTTACATGTCAAGTGCGATCGTGAAGATATTTGCTCGTCTCTAAATTCTTGAAACACTTTAAATATTTGTGCACTTAACTTGAAATTCGCTATCTTTACCCCGTTCTATGAATCAACCGTAATGCATTTGAATGAAGGCGCTTAGTATTGTTTTTCATTGCGGTCGGGTTAGGGTGTCAACGGGTAAGTATAACCCGAATTAATGCGACTTGAAAGCAGCTGCAGTTGATGACAAGTGATCAGAAATATGATCGAGTCAAATCACTGCATTGTGGTTGTGGTTCCAGGCGTTCCGGTTGTATGCGGTTTGATTGTTTCCTGCGAAAAAACCACAGTTTAGTTTGTGCAAGATTGACAAGTAGAGTGTCGGTTCCAAAGTGCATTATTGCCTTCCTTTGGGACGATGTTTATTCGATGTATTGAGCCAAGTATAAGAAATTAAAAAGACTCACAATAAAAATCTATGAATATTCTTAAACTTTTGTTTCATGAAAATCTGTATGTTAACACGAAGAAATACTTCCATTCAAGTTAAAGCAAGTACATGCATAGTAAAGCGAATTACTCGTTCAGGCGTGTAAAGTCTCTGCTGAGTCGGATTCTGATTTAAAAAGGCTAGTCGTTTTCAAAGTAAATATAGTTGTATCTTAATGTAGCCACATATTTTTTTAACACGACTTCCTTGAAAATGGCCTATCGGCGTGCATTCGACCTCGTCTCTACGCAGTATCTGACGAAAGCATATGACTGACATTGCGTAATTTTTCTTCATTCTCTGCCTCTATCCTTTACTTTTAGGATAAATTTTATATTAATGCTAATGCTAGACTACTAGGAGATGATCTCTAGTTAGAGATCATTCTAGAGGATTTCTAGTCAGGTGATCATCGTATATTTTGTCTTTCTAGTTCTAGAAACGTATAGCTTGAATCGCATATATACGCGAATTGCATATTGTCAGAGTCTTCAGAAGCAAACATCGTATTCATATATCACTAGATGAAGAATGACCGATGCGCGCAACTGATCCAAAATTGAGGCGCAAACTCGTAAACCCTATTAATAATGAGTTACTATATATACATTCATAAAATAGCTTCCAGTGCAGTAAAACGCTGGTATACGTACAGCCGTACATTCGAATACAGCACATGAGATTCTCGAATGACTAAAAAAAAACATCACCATATTATCGTGAGTTTAATTTACAAGTTCCTCAATAAATTCAGGGTCGTTATTTTCAAATTATCGGGCAGCTAGTTAGGTTGGAAAAATGTTGACTTGGTTGATTCCATACACTTGCAAATTTTTTTGCGCGAAGCACAAAAAGCGATTACTACCATCTTGAAGCAACATGAAATGTTCTATTGTACCACGAAAATATTCAGCCGAAGCGACACTTTCTTACGCGATTATTACGAACTTATGCAAAGCCCTTCATGCTTATAACCTGCCTTCTCTTGGCTCCAAACCGACACTGCGAGGCTAAAGAAACGATCCATTGTCTCATTGTCGTTCTCAGTAAATAGTCGGACTTTAATTTTTTTTTGCATTGTGGTCCGTCGCAATATGTATCGCTAATAAAAAGTATACCAGAACTCAACATAGATCAACGGCGTATCTTAATTTGAAGAAGCATCTTAGAATGTTACAGAGATTGAACTCCACCAAAAGTATACAGGAATTGATTAATTTCATCGCCTGATATCATTCCAGGCGTCAAAGAACTGTTATTTTAAATTTGAATTGAAAGAATTGGATAACAATGGAGTAAATAATTACTCTTGTTATTTGCGAGAGCATAATTTGGACTCGCAGAAGCATCGTAGAGGCGTGCCGGCATCGCGTTGTCATTGAAGAGAAGAAGTGTTCGAGACGGAGAGGGCGCTCTCTCACGCAACGCTAATGATATGGCAGCTGCAGTAGCTTAATTCGACGAGTGATTGCGTATGAGCCTTGGCTTCCAAGTCATGATCGCCTCCAGCCAATCCTCTGAACTAATTAACCAAGCATCGAACAGTCATGCTCTCACTGCAGCTATCTCTTGTCACGAGGACAAGCCATCGGGTACTCGCGCAACCTAAGGGCAAATTCTACCTTAATTAGCGTCATGAAGAACGAGAATCACGATGTCGGGGAGCTTGGGGGTCACGATGAAAGTGCCACGGTCGGAACTTATATTAATTATATACAGTCGGTCTAGAATTTGGTATTTTGTTGGTGACATCGCATTCTATGAAACGGATATGTTCATTATGAATGTAGAACTAAATTTAAAGTTTAGCTCCATTTTTTCTGTTCTTCTTTATCAGCCTAATGATCATCTTTCACGCTGGGAATTTTTATACGCTTCGTGATCCCGATTACACAGTTAAATTGCAAAACGTAAGCTAAGTTCGGTGGTCACAGGCGTAAAAATCCAACTATTCACTGTTCAGCTTCATGATTTCAAATGGTGCAAATTTGCGCACCCTAAGTAAATTCCTAGCACCTGCACTAGGAGAGTCAAATTTCTATTATTAAAATACATAACGACAGCTAGCAAATATCCACGAATATCGAATAATATGCGGATCTGGTCAGAAATTTCAATATACTAGCAATAAAATGAGAATAAATTCGATTACAAACACGAGTGCAAAATTAAAAAAATCATAGGTGAATTCTTCTGCAACAATTTGGAAATGCACAGTTTTAGAGCCTAAATTTGAAACCTCGTGTAAAATGGTCTAACCAGGTTCGAGTTACGACTTGTGTCCAGTTTGAGTTTCATTGGCAGCGGTTTGAGCGGAGGCTGCAATTCCAATTTCTGAATATAGCACTAGCAGACCGGACCTGCAGCTGCACTAGCAGACCGGACCTACAGCTGCACTAGCAGACCGGACCTACAGCTGCACTAGCAGACCGGACCTGCAGCTGCACTAGCAGACCGGACCTGCAGCTGCACAAGCAGACCGGACCAGCAGCTGCACTAGCAGACCGGACCTACAGCTGCACTAGAATCGTGCAAGCAGCTGTAACTGCAGGACCGATGTCTGCTAATCTTCAGACTCTTTCTTATGCATGCGAAGAAAGCGCAAGACTTCCTGTACGTCACAGAGAACAATGCCCCAGGGAAGACAACTAATAATCGATAGCTTGCGTGTAAAAGACGGTCTTCAGTGGCTTCGTTTGTTCCGTGGTGTGTTGAACAGGTCGTTTGTTCAGCTGTATATTAAACAGGTCTTCAGTCCCGTCGTTTGTTCGGCTGTTTGTTGAACTAGTCTTCTTCAGTCACGTCGTTTGTTGGGCTGAGTGTTGAACAGGTCTTCAGTCACGATATTTGTTCGGCTGTGTGTGTCGAACAGGTGTTCAGTCAGGTGTTTTTTTGTGTATCTGCTTCATACGAAATTACTACGAACAAATTAATGTGCAACCGAAGAATTAAAAACGTTGGGCGCGTTCTTTTGACGTTTATATTCATTCACAAATATCACTTTCCTCTACGCGTTAGCGAGGCTTCCAACTCTTGAATTTTCATGCTTTTCGTACAATCAACGAATTCAATTGCTTTTTCGATGCAAATATTTCTTTTATATTAATACTACAAACAAAATAATTCACTTTACTTACACTAGTGTAGAACTGAGCAGCTTCTATACATTTTGGATGTAAAATACTAATAGCGGCTCGTAAACTTCTAGATAGCGGAACTGTCATTTTGGGTTCAATAAAATCTATGATACCTGAAGCATAAATTGCCACATTTTATGCAAATTTCGTTAGTTGCAACAGTTATTATCAGATGCAAAGGCTCCCGCCGGCAAGTCGACGCGTGTCTGGTACACGAGTTCGCTGCGGCTGATCGTGCGATATGTTCGGTGCGAGCGCCGGGCCTGTTGCTCCAGACGATCTAGGGCGTGAACTTGCGAGACTAATAATTATCGAATTATTCTTCTCGGAATTTTGGCCATGTTCTTAGAAAAAACCATGAATTATTCAGTTGAGCTCATTGATCGTAAAAGTTATCTGTGTTCGATTAATTTCTTTTAACAGGTGGGAATTCAATTTTTTTGCTGCGACATTCTTAGGTAGCTGTTAAAGTTGGGCTTTTCATTCTGTAAGATTAACTTAAATAGGAAATTTTTTAAGCTTCATCTCATTAGGTACATCAAAATTATTGCGACGCGACCAAAACGTATGTTTTACTTTTTCACATAATATTTAATTCCTAGTTATCTTTCGGATTCACTTATCTTCCTATTTAGTATGGCACCAGCTATAAACGCGAAGGAGATAAGAAGCTAAAGACACACATTTGTTTTGTGATTTCTGTAGATATAGTTCATTTAGGCGGCCAATGCGTGTCAATCTGGTAAAAAATAAGGAATATCAAGCATGCATGACTAGTATATATATATTTTGGAATAAAATACTATAAATTAATTAGTCTTTCAGAGAGCTTAATTAACTACCTTGCCAGTTTGTGTAATTTTATGTGAGAGAATATTAGATATATCAGCATATTTCGTAATCTAAGCTCTAAAGCGCATTTCTGTCATGCATAGCCAGTATACGTATACGTCTTTGCGACGCATTACTTCATCTCAATTCATTCGTTCACTTAATGGCATTCACTTGCTAAAATTGTAAAATTCATTGTACGTAGTGCTAAACCGAACTTTTCCATTCCAGAGTCAAAATGGTTATTTCTGAACAATGTATTTCAGCCATGATAGACATCTGGAATTCTCTGTAGGTGGACTTCACATATACAGTGGGGGGAAATAAATATTCGTACACTTGAAAAATCGTATTTTGATGTATGTAAGTACATACGTTAACTATGGTTACTGATTACATTACTGGAACGTGCTACATGTTTCTAATACATTCTGGAATGTTCTGGTGTGAAATATTAGTCAAAAGTTGTTTTGTACGAATACTTTTTTGACCCGAAGAAGTTAACATGTTGCATTAATTTTTGTTGCATTGAGATTTAATTTCTATTGATGCTATTTTTTAATACAATGCGTTTCTATACATAATATAAATCACTTCTCCTGTTCAGTTTGTGTACTTACATACATTAAGATACGATTTTTCAAGTGTACGAATATTTATTTCCCCCCACTGTAACGTATGCCTGCCTAAGGGAAATTCACATCATTTTTGACTTTATTAAAATGATTGTTTTGGTGTAAAAGTCCCTTTGAAATTCCTGCCTTCGTCGGACAAGATACAAGTTAAAGGCACCTCGCTCAAAGTATGTATTTGTAAACCCTGCAAGGATTGGCAATGTTCATGCATAATATCGATGTTGTTCGTCCACTTGGGAGAAAAGCGACTTGTCTGCTCAAAATACGGCTTCATTACACGTGTCAGGAGAAAATGTGATGCTCGTGAGTGCCTCATAAAGGACGCTTGACTGCATATATGCTTCTTTAAATCGAGGACAACAGTTTGCTCGATATCATGCATGTCTGTCAGACAAGGTCAATTGTGACTGATTCCATAGTGTTGCCAACACACTTCTCTATCTATTTTTTGGTCCAGGTGGGTTTGAGTTGAAGTTCAGAGCCATACAATTTACAAGTCCTGAATTGAAGCCACGGGGGATCGCAGGAAGCTTGCCGGCGTGGCTGTCAGTTTGGAGATGAAGCGCTTCATCAGGCAGGACATAAGCGCGCGAGAGCTGCAGTGCCACGAATTAAGGAGTCTTGTTACAATGCCATTGATCTCGGCATGCCACCTCGCGTCTCTTTGTGACACCCTTTCTGGTTTAGCGTTCGCCATAACGCCAGGGTCAGGGCGCACATAGACAACATTTTCCCTTCCTTTAAATTTGTTGTCATTAAATCTGAAGAAATAATCTAATAATGAAAAATATTCAAAAATTATTATATAGAGCTTCGACAATCTAAGATGAAATCAACCAAAGGGATGACATTTGAAGATGAATAATAATGTAGAAAATATTCCCAAATCTCTGCCATAAAGGTAATAACAAGTATGATTCAACTTTTATTTTACCGCCGCTTGAGAATTTTCTTTGCGATAAATCTCTGCCATAAAGGGAATGTTTTAACACGTTTCGTTCGTTAATGACTTCACTTCGTGCAATCAAAGTTCATTTTTTCAAATCGGAATAATAAGAAACAAGCAGTGAATTTATTTCTAATATTTAATAAGCGACAATGCGTTTTTCAGGACGAAATAACATGGGCGGTAATATCCTTTGTTCATAATTTGCAGTTTCCTTATGGATTCAATTTGTACTAATGGCATCTAAATATTCTGCAACTCTAAATGTCTTTCATGCGATAAAGAAAGACATCACAGTGTCAAATTCGCGATGTAATCATCAACTGTAATCATTTTCCATCGCCATTAGCTTCTGTAGGACGATTGAGAAAAATCTTTTGCAATCAATTTTATGTGAACTCGATTTACAGTCACGCCGGATTTCTGCGCATCTCGTACGATCATTATAATTCGTTTGTACATTAACACGTAAGTTACGATTATTGCCCTCTCGCTAATCCATGATTTCAACTTTCTCTTGTGAATACAAGAAATTATCGTCTCTGGGAAATAATTAATTATAGTTCACTTGCAAAAGCCGTTTCCTAAATTTTCAACCAAGTAAATTCTCGCCTGGGAACTCGCATGAATGCTTTAAATTCCCATATTTTGAGTCACAAATATATGATTGGTTAGCTAAAATAAAAGAAAATTCACTTTAATTTTCGCACCATGGGCAAAAAATAAAGTCGGATTCTAGTGTCCTACATGTCATTGGACAAACTTATCGTTTCATCTTTCATATGTAATTCATTTAAACTTAATTGGTCATTTAACACCCAGCGGATGACAGTCACTGCAAATGGGATTGATGAGAATAATGTCCCCCATTTATGTTATGGCATATTACAACGTTATAGTTCTGTGCATCTCCGTATAAAAAGTTTTATTTACATGTAGATTATGAGAGCGATGCTGCAACATCTTGATTTGACCAATAATCTATTTCAAGACCATCATGCAATTTTATTCCATTCACTTATTCACAATGGTATTCCTACCTAGATTGTGAAATCGAACTATTTTGAAAGAGTTAACGAACGATTCGACGGTCGAGCAACCCAGGACGTATAGATTTTATGTAGATCAAATCTCGATCGAACTTCGTCGGTCACAAAGACACCCGCAAGTGCAATCAGATCCTAAACCTTTATGCTAGTAGAGCAGGTCACGCGGGCGACATTTTGAGACGACGAAAAGATATTTTAATATTATACAAAAGCCATCATGATGTAGGATCCGTGACAAGCCAGTCTGGCATTTGTGGAAAATGAGAACCGTGACAAATCTTGAAGCATATCACGCTGAACGTTGACATTAGGATGATATATTTTACTCAAAATTTCATGTTTCATCCGAGGTATCGAACAGCCCACGATTATCTAAGCGAGAAATTTCGGAGTCCGTCCTGAAAAATAACTGAATAATGAATTTTTCATCAAGAATTTATTCAACAAAGCATTTGGTTCGAATATATAACGAAATGAATTGTTTACTCAGAATTTGAACTCAAAGCGCGACAAAGTTCCTTCGATTAACATGACGCTATATTGAGGTCAATCTAAAACAAGGGCGACCACGGTGTTATAACGGCAATGGAAAGCCTTTATGTTTGTTATGAAGCTTAATTTAATACATTAGGTACCTTCAGACGTTGTAATGACTCCGCTTTAGATTCCCTTTAGAAGTATATTCTTTTCAAAATTTCTCCTGTTAGTTTATTACGTGAATAATTATCTAAAATTGGGTAAGTATTTTCTATCCTCTTCTCAGGATCACTCTGTAATTTCGGAAAACATAAAATACCTTCTCATAAATTAAAGAAAGTGAAGTAGTCGCGAGTAAGAAGCTTGTAGCAGTTCTCCAGCTTCTCCCTGCGGCGACGAGCCACTTGTCAAAAATCAGCATCGAGATTTTGAAGGCTACGGAATAAGTGCCACTTCATGTAATTGTCTGCGCGTCCTTCTTACTACTTGCGCGTCCTATTTACGACCTGCGCGTCCTTATTACGACCTGCGCGTCCTTATTACGACCTGCGCGTCCTTCTTATGACCTGCGCGTCCGGCTTACGACCTGCGCGTCCTGCTTACGACCTGCGCGTCCTGTTTACGACCTGCGCGTCCTTATTACGACCTGCACGTCCTGCTTACGATCTGCCCAAGAGGGCACCAAAAAGATTTCCAATAACAGAATTTACATCCTCGTGTTCATTTTTCTTCGAGTTTAATTCAACTTTTACTAGTTTTATCAGCTTGAAGAAGAGTTCTCCATAACCTATATGTTGGTCAGATATTTGATCTAGTAATTTGCATTTACGAAACACTGATCGTTTCGGTTCTTCCCGGTAAAAGTTTTCATGACAAACGAAGGGAATTGACATGAAATACAAATGAATTTTATCATCTGACCAAGAGCGCTTGTTTCTAGGCAGGCGTCTTGCTTTGAACAACAAGCTTTGGGCTACCATAAAAGGAAGGCGATCAACATCGATCGTAAAATAAGAATTTGTATTATACGGTCTTCCAAAACTTGGGACCCGTTATTTAGCACTAAGCAATAATTGACCATAATCACCCACCTCCCAAATTTTCTTCCTCTAAGTCAAGACTTAATTTTGGACAAGTAATGGCGGGCTAAGAAAGAGGTAGGAGAGATCAAGAATTATGGAGCACGTAAGGTCAAGGTCGTGTCAACTCGACATGCCGAACTTGTGGGTTCCCTCGTGACGCGTCCCTCTTTATCGCTTCTCAACATCGCCTGCTGCCCTCACTCTGCCGGATACAAACAACCTTTTACGGGAGTTTTCTTTAAGCGGTATTCACCATCTCGCACAAACTCAGAGAAAACGCTTAGGAATAAGACAAGGCCGGAGCGTGAGAGAAGAGTGACGAGCTAGCATGCTCTCGATAACCGATCGGCAAGCGTTTTCTAATTTCCTTTGTGGATACCCAAAAGATGAACGACAAATATTATGTTGGCATCAACGTAAGAACATAATTGTTGGCATGGACTTGAAAACATTTGAGAGAAAATGTAGCAAAATCTTGACTACGCCGTTGAAGTTTTTTTTTAGAAAACATTATACATGATTTCATTTTTATTGTTCTCTGGTGTTCTAATTCTTATTTTGAACCATTCAAATTAGGGAAACAGAAAAGACACAATATTCAGTTACTTCATCATCCGTCCACGACATGATGTCACTCAAGGATATGCATGTTAAACGCACTCCACGAATGAGAACTGATGCTCCTTTCAGGCAACCTTGCAGCAAGAAAACGAGCGCTGACAATTCTTCGTCAATAAATTTGTCTCTTCGATCTTAGGAAGTTGTCACTTAGCGCAGCGCAGCTTCCAGGCGCCGCTCCAGACATGATCGACGACGCTTGTCGGTCGCGGCGCGAGTGACTGTAAAACGAGTTGCAGATTCCATGTATTTTGCAGATTAGGTATGGCGGTCGTCACGCGTGTTTGGTTGCTCTGATATCTTGAAATAGTCGTCTAACGACAGCGTTTCATAACGAATGACCTCTCACGCTCTCAAATAGTTGTTAATACTTCCTCAAAAGGTATTTCCACGCTATAAAATGTCAAAGAAATTGTGGGTGATGTCTTTGTGGCTCATGTGTCGTGTTCAGATAAGCAAGCTTCAATGATTTAAGGAGGACGGATGCAACCATGCGACAATACTATTCCAATGGATGCACATTAAAAGTGTAAAGCAGTCATGAACAATGCCAGCAAGACAATATGTATAGATTTTTCGATAAAATACGACCGAAAAAGTTACCGATTATCTGATGATTACATAATATATCAACGTATATTTTTCCTGAGGGTGCATCCCACATTGATTAGCATCTTCGTTATTAACGAAATATTGAGAAAATAAAATGTCACTGATAATAAGTTTTGAATATTCGACCATAGGAAACTCAATGGGGCCGTTCGCGCGCCATGCAATAATAATTAGTCCCGTTCTTGGAGTGAAGAATACACAAGAACAGCAATTGGTTAGGCTACTGCAGTAGTTCTTGTAGTTCTTGCCCCGCGTTGGGGTGTGTCTATAAGTGGAGATGCTCAGTTTAGTTCTTCAGTGCCGTTCATCATCGAGGTTAAGGTCTACCGCCCCTGCCAACGTATTTAAGCATACACTTTGGCGCAGAAAATGCCTTCCGAACGCTCAGAAACTAGTTCTGTCTGTCGCACCTGCGGCCAGAAAATTGCTCCGCGCCGAATTCAAGTGTGTTTTTGCAAGCAGAGTTTTCACTATTCAGTTTTCACACAATTAAAAAAAATTAGTTTCCAAACAGAATTAGAAGAAATTTTCGCCGATAATCAAAGAACTATCTACGTAAATTATGCAACATTTAAATCTTAGCAAAAGCAGTTTCGTGAATTTCAACTATGGCATCGCGCCTGCAAAATTTGATTTCATTTATTTAGAGGGAAATTCCTGCTAAGGTAATCAAACCAAAAATGCGAGTACTTGTCGCCAATGTTGAGTGGAGAAACATTTGTGTCAGTAAAACAGTTTGTATTCATGACAACTCGACTGTAAGACCATGTCATGCACGTACATGTATAAGTGCCTACATTCTGACATTCGACGTCGAACTCCCCACAGCATATGAGCAGACTAGCTCCACCTGAGGATCGCGATTTTTTTTTAACTCACAACAGGAAAAAATGCAATGTGCATATCTCCATGCAAAGTTTTGATGATTTAAAAAATGAGATGAATTAGTTTTACTAATTCTTAAAGTCAATGTAGTACTGCAACATCGTTTGTCTTAAACCTATTGATTTGATAAGAATGCCAGAAGAAATATAACCAGTAGAAACCTTACAATTTTTGCATACCTTTGAAAATGGACAAATTTTTGTCGTATGAACCAGCAGGAACAGAAAAAATAAAACTAAATTATTTGTAAATTAAATTAACTTCACTCTTTTTAGGAAGGAAACCGTCTACTACACTTCAAATAAACTCCAGAAAAAAGGTAGCAACAAATTTAAGAGGTTTGTCCGCTAAGATGCTCCTCCAGGAAGATTAACCCCGGATTTCGGGACAAGGAAATTGGTGTTGTTTTCATCGAATTAATTCACTTTATTATCTTGCCTCGTATCGCAACGAGCTTAGTGCGGTCGGCAGCATCAGCTCACCAGATCAGGCACTTCAATTTTATTCGTTCGTTGAATTTTCACTGCATTATTGAATTCAGATCAATAAAGAAGCTGTTCAACAAAGCATGCTCAATTAAGACATGGTGAATTATTTGGACATATTTTACTTTTATATATAAGGTTTATTTTGCAATCTACCCCAAAAATGTGGGTACAAAAATTGTGAATAAGAAATAATGTCCCACACCCTTGCTTGACGCGGGCTGCTAGCAACCGAAACTATTCGAATTGAAGAAACTAAAATTGATGCCGTTTAGCTTTGAAGAAAGGAATTCTCTCTACTCGTTATTTTCGAAAAGAAAAAGCGCATATATCGCTCGTCAACCCACATCGATCGCTGAAAAATTCTTAGTCCAAAGTTTGTAAAGTTAAGTGCAAGGCGGGAAAGTTTGAGGATCGCGAAAAGATGGCGAGCGTAGTATAGGTCGTGAGCCAAATGACCGTTCCATGAGCCGGCTAATAGAGTTCGTTTAGTCGGCGATGCCATGCGACCGTCAGTGGTGCTTTCACGGGCGATACTTAAGCACAAAAATGAATTTAAAAAATAAACTCAATACGGGCGCCGACAATCGGCTTTTGATAGGCCATCGATAACCAACTTGAAATATTTGAAGGGAAACGTCGAGATTTGGTTGGTTATGCTCACGTCCACCAGATGTCCCGGTGCTACGAACTGCAAATGGGTATATAAAGCCAGCCATAAAATGTACTGAGAGCCAGGATATACTGAGGTGCTGATGTATTCCCACACGTGCTGTATGTAACCTTACTTTCTCATCCCCTGCGTCCAGAGAACGCGTGTGCTGGAAATATCCCACTGATCGCTATCGTGAATTTTAACTTGTCTCCCTTCAATTAGATACAATAGGGAGGTTGTTCAGTGCCTAATCCCAAGCCGATCGAAGGTTGTGTGTTTCATTAAAATGAAAATATTCTATGAATTTCAAATTTTTTCTTTGCTTAAGCTAACGCACACTCATTTGTGCGAATTATAACCATAGTTAATCGTTGTGATTCGTACAGCTAACAACTAATTCTTTTATTGCGTGTTTTTGAGAAGAATCGTGAAGGATAATGCAAGGTGATCGATCATTGAGAGACCATATCCATTAGTGGTGGTATAATATTTTTATTTGGTTTCACGAGACGATCACGAAGATTTTTTTTTTTGCGTCGACAAGTATTAGATAATTTCGCTTGCAATGTTAAGTAATTTATTTCAGCTTCACTTTTGGAAATGGATAGTGTTCCGGTTCAGTTCAGATGAGACTGAATCGCAAATACTTTGTCACTTTTCTTCAATGGAATATTGAAAACACGAGCGCTCAACCCTTAAGAATTTACGTTTATTGCAGATTTGTTACAGAAATCAGTTGATGAATGTGCAGCAAAGTGAAAGCTGTAGCTAGTACAGGGCATGGCATGCAATCCATTCAACAGGCATTCCATCTATATACTAAAAAAACACTCTAAAAAAGCTAAATAAAGATAAAATTATTTAGCTATTTCGACAGGTGATGCAACATTTAAAAATTTTTCTGGAAAATTATCAGGCGAAGTGATCGGTAGGGTTCACTTAAAATGTTTGTTTAGAAAAGAATAGGTAAAAGATGGAAGTTACATTTTCGGAAAGTTTGTGTGTTTGCGGAAGAAAAGTATATACGTGCCATGTCACGCTGCTGGTAACTTCTCACGCATAAACCCATAGTACTCGGCAGCCGATACGGAAACTTAACGTTTCAACGATGACTTGTCGTTCTGGCTTGTCTATTTTTCCTATCAGGAAATCGCGGTGTAGCCTGATGGCGGCACGAGGATGTCGTTAGCAGCAATCGAAGGATTCTCAGCTCGCCGTCACCTTTCGAAGGATTGCCCTTTTTGAATTCAAAGCTGTGTCATCAGGAGCTTTCCCCAGACCAATGTGTTGAGGGTGTTATTTATCAAAGGTAATTAAAAAAGGCGAACATTTCAACTGAAAAATTCGAGCAAGGCAATCGATTCCCGAGGGCATGACTTCAGAATTGAACTTCAAATAATACCGAAAATTGTAGAGGTGGACAAATGGTGAACAACGTATAACAAATGCAGAACAATAAATTTTAATGTGAGATGTTACGAGACTTATTTAAAAAAGGTGGCAATACTGGATGCAATTAAAATCTTTTACTTGTTTTCATCTAAGTGAATATATGTTTTTTTTTGCAGCCATTCCCAACATCAGCAAAGGCATTCTGCAGAATATACTTAGAGAAAAACGGCTTTTTTTCCTTTTTGCGGCATTGCCATCGGAAGTTTTTACGCAGTTTTCGTAAAACTTGTCACGCATTCATACTCCAGACGTCTCCGTGACAGTCTCAGTGTATACACTCAGAACAGGTCTCAGTGTATACACTTAGATAAGGTCTACAAGTATACACTTAATCAGGAGAGGTCTCAGTGTATACACTTAAAAGAGGTCACCACGTATACACTTAATTAGAAGAGGTCTCCGTGTATACACTTAGAAGAGGTCTCCCTGTATACACTTGGTTGAGTTCTCCGTGCAAACACTTAGAAGAGTTTTCCGTGTATACCCTTAGAAGAGGTCTCCGTGTAAACACTTAGGAGAGGTCTCCGTGTATACATGCACTTAGTTTCTCACGGACGTAGAATTTTGAATTCGATGCCATCGAGAGATTTCTTCGCTCGACGATCAGTTTGGAGTATGAAAAATACTTTCAAATCAATCAAATTATGAATTTATATCAGCATATTCATATGAAGAAACCAACAATTTCTCAATGCCTGACATATGGAACTTTGGGGAAATAATTTCTAAAAATTCAATTTTGAAAAAAAATGTTCATGCTCTTTACTAGCGAAGCCTAGCTAGATAATTAAGAAAAATTTGCCCAGCTTTCCATGAGGTCTTTTTTTTCCGCTGATGTGAAAATGTCAGTGAAATACTGCGCTTTTATACGGCAACAGCATTAGAATATTCATGTATAATTGAACCTCTGATAATACTATAATCAACGTAAAAATGTACGTTCAATATCGTTTCTGATTTGAACCGTTATATCTACTACCCTAAACCAGGACAACAAAGCTTCTCTTATCATCGGTTTTTAATTCCCATTCGTCTGAAATTGTATAATTTGATCTGTTCTTTCCCATCATTCATGAAGGTTCATTAAATAAAAATAGTTCAAAGATCTATGAATATTTTAATTTTATTCTATAACGACTCACGTGCGCAGCTTGGCGTCTCATTACTCTAATCTTGCAATAGTTTATCAGCGCGGACAAAAACCAACACAAAAACCACTGCACGCGAGGTTGCGACTGAAATCCTCGCAACAAACAAAACGGCGTCCCGATGCAATCTTACGCATTCCTGGAAATTAAAGAGCGACAAGATCTGCTATAGGGGCTCTAGACCGTGTGATGCTGCGTGTTATAATCAATGAAAAGAGGGCTTTCAATTCGGGTAAACCGTGTGATGTTCCGTGGCATAATCACCTAAAAAAGAGCAATCCACATGCACGCATAGACCATAAGATGTTATGTTTAATAATCACGAAAATGAGAGCATTCCACGCGCTTAGACCGTGTAATGCTGAATTTCATAATCACAGACAGGGAGGCATAATCCTTTCTTACAAACTCGGCCGCAACCAAAGACTTCTTCATGCCTCTTTGATTATATACATAATAATATAATGTTAGGGAGTGCGATAGGGCAAGAAATAGTGCATCTGCGAAAGTGTTCTCGTTTTTTACGTTGAAACTGACGATGACAGAAATACAACCAGCGCAATTTCAACCATGAGAACCATTTCCTTTGTATGAGAACACCTTCTCGTAGGATCGAAAAAGAAAATTCATAACCTATGCGACATTTCTTTTATTGTTTGATTAAACGATGAGGAAGGTAATACCTTAAACCTCGGCTAAAAAATTCTAGGTGCTAGTTTTATTTTGTAACTTTGTTCAATTCAATTTTGAATGTTAATAAATAAGGAATTTTTCCCTCTAATCATCTGCACAGCAATGAGACAAATTACGAAGAAGTTTAATTGTGATTAGATTGAAATTACGCACATCTCTACATCACTCTCGGTTTGAAAATACGGCTGCACCAATAATAGTTAGAATCCCACTTAGTAGCTCTAAAAATTATGGTTGAAGAGATCGATATCATTGCATCTCATGTTATCTCACAATGAAACTAAACAAATGAACCCTTTAATGACAGATATATTAAAATTCTTTCACAAAGTTTTTCGTTGATTTTCTAATCATAAGATTCAAACTGAACTAAAATCAACCAAACGACTTCCTGACGTGATTATTTTTACATAATTAGTTCATCGTAAGTTTATTATTCTATCTATTTGTTAGGACTAAAAAAAATGAACGCTTCAACTTGAGAAACCAAAAGTTGGTACGAAAGTGCATGATTTTATATTCTAATAGTGACTGTTTAACCTAACTTTATTAATTTTGGATCCACGGCTCATTATCTTCAATTAACAAAATTATTATCGTCATTCACTGACGTATCTCCACTTAGCAAAAGTGAGCTCGTTAGCGGTGGCGGCTTATAAACGCCTAAGCACGTCAGAAGATTGAATACTTAACTGCTTACTAAATCTACAGAGTTTCTCGTCTAAGCCAGCGAGAAAGTTACGAAGGAATGTGCGGTTTTGTGAATTCAAGACTAACTTAAAACGTTTCCTATTTCTTCAATTGTTCGCTGTTCATCAAAATGCGCCTTTCGCTACCTAGTAAAAAAAATTTCGAAAAGGAAATTTTTTCAATAAATGATTATTGCATACATTTTACTTCAAAACAACTTAACAAATAATTTTTAACGCCCACGACAGTTTTTTTTTGTGTTGACGTTGAATTTTTGTTACATATTAAATTTATTAGACGGTGAAATAACCTCGCTAAAGATGTGTAGGGAATAAATATATATTGATAATATATATTTATAGGTACAATTTTTATTGGTAGCATGATGAATAGTTAAGAGATAATTGAAGTTTTTCCAATAATTGTGATCATAAATAGAGAAAAATTGGTTTGTATGACGATTTGGATGAAATCATTATTTTTCTATCGGTAAATGATGTTGCTACTTAAAAGAACAACTAATTATGAGCGATATAAGGTCGATGAAAAAATATCGTTAGAATCAAGAGGAGAAATGAAGAATAGAAATAAATTAAAATAATTGCTAACAAATAAAGAAGTTATGTTACAAACAGGTGGATTTGAGATTTCATAACTCGTATGAAATTTCAGCTGAACACAAAAATTGTACGCTGCGTCCCTAATTGGTTGTTATAATAAATATTCAATTGCATAATAAAATGGTTAATAGATCCGTAGAATGAGCTGCTCAGTGAAGTGTGAATGACGTCATTCCTGAGCTGATCCCTGCTGAGCTGGTAGCTTCCATCTCTCCTTAGAATCTTCCTCAATAATTTGAGGAAGATTCTTATAGTTTGATGAAAATTTAATTATAATGAAAATTATAATTAATGAAAATAATTTATAATTCCTTATAATTTAAAGAAAAATCAATTGCATGTGGCGGAATTTCGCTGATAAATCAATTAGACGTGGCGAGCGTGAAGATTCGATGGGTAGGATCTTCTGTCTTTTCCAATCACTGATCGAAAGATGCAACTCGAGGTTAGAAACTTCTATTTCTTTCACGAATAAAAAAGCTAATTCAAAAATGATTTGCTTCTGTCTCTTAATTTTAAGAATTGATCGTGAACATTTTATATGACTGTTACAATAAAAAATAGTATGAAAACTAACAGCTTCTCACCATGGATCGTGTAACTCCACCGACGAAGCAGGCAGCGGGTAAGAGATTCGTTGTGCGCGCGGAAGGATTTCCGCAAATTAGTGGAGGCTTCGTTACTAATTATGTTTAACTGTAAAATTAACCTACACAAGTGAGATAATCTGAAACCGAACTGAAATGTTCCAGTTAAAAAGTTATTGGTTAATGTCAATTAAGAACATCCCTTTTGTAGTTAATGAAGAATATCTTACGTACTTTGTGAATTATATTATGCATTTTTGTCCGCAATAAATGTTTAGGGGCTGATACTATTCAGTGCATTATACTTACCACCCGAGAATTGTTCAAATTGGTTTCAATTGCCCAATAATTATTTAATAAAAACGGATAAGATGATTGTCATAATTCTAAAGTTTTAGATGGAATAGACATCAGGCGCTTGTACTCAACCATGAACAAAACATTGAACGTATTCTCAATGTTCTGCAGTCAATCGTGGGCACGGTTACCAAGACTAATGAATTTGTAAGATGAACGAATGATTCCTATAATCCGTGAACCGATTAAACGTGGCATTCATTACAACGCATCCGTCGCCAACTTGTCTGCTTTCACAGGACAAAGTTTAAAATTGTGTTAATAAAGTTAATATGTTGGTCTCATTCAAACCGAAGTCTTCAACATGACCTGCAACACTTGTAACAATCCACGCCAGTGAGAAAGTTCGTAGCAACGCGCGATACACCTCCTCTCCCGACGACGGCGGTGCCGCGACTACCCTCTCGTCGAGCTCCGACGGTTATTTAGACGGCAACCCTCACTGCAGGTCACACCTACACTTCCCCATAACAATTATTTGCCCCGATAATTAAAACATTGAAATTCTTTTCTCTTTTGATTCGGGTAATTCGCGTTAGTTTTTGCCCGAATCTTCATAATATCGCACGTGCAAACATCACATAAATGTATTTCTATCACTCAAATGTATCACCAGAAAATGAAAAAGGTTTAAATTAACGTCAACATTGCATTCATGAACTGAATATTTAACAAATACACGGGAATAGTTTAGGATTAGTAATGCTGTTCTTATTTTTTTAAGGTTCCACAAACGGGCGTCACGATCCAATTAGAGTTGAGTCCGAGCACGAGTGTCATGACATTCCTTGTCAGTCCGTCTGGCGAGCGCAGCTGACCTCTCGGCCACCATTTCAACAAGAGTTAATTACCACAATTTTCCTAAGACTATATTTGCTCTAGACTGTCAATAGTTGACCCATGTCCATCACGGCCTGATTTACTTAAGAATTTGTTACTTTTAGTTTGAATTCAACATTAAAAATCGAAATTAGATTTGAATTACGACTTAAGGAACTGTTGTGTTATCACATTAATGATAAGATAATAAAAGAAAATATTATTTTGCATATGACCTGCTTCCGAAAATTGACTGAATTGCATTCACTGGTCGTTCAAACAACGAAATGTTGTTTCGTCGATGAAGTTTTACCGTGACAGAAGCAGCTGCAACAGCGCAACATGAGCAACAACCGTAAAGATGAAAGTAACGACCGTATAGTGGCAGTAATAAAAACTGAATTGGCAAAGGGAATTACTGTAGAGGTAAAAAAACAACCGTAGATGTATAACAATCAGCATTAAAGGGAAAAGTAACTACACGATAGACCAAATTGACAACTTTACAGGCAAATTAATCAACAACGGCGGCTAAAGTAATAACCATAGAGGCATAACAAACAAGCATACAGGCTCAAGTGTCGTCCAATGACACTCGCGATGATTGGAACTGATTGGCGCTGCGCGGCTGTCATTGGCCGGGAGGGACGATGCCCTGGAGATTGTTCATAGTAATCATCGTCCAATCAGCAACGATCAACCATCGTTAGCGAAGTGGTTTCAAATGATTCAATATTAAAAAAGTAATTTAATTTAACCAGCGTAACTCAATATTTAGATTTTCAATGTTTTTTAAACACCTATCACTTTCAACAAAAGATAATTCCAACTTAGGCATACAGGAGTCAACAGGAAACCTCCTCCCTCGCGCCCCAGAGACGTGGTTGGCTGCAGGCATTTGGTCCGACCTTGCCGGGGTTATTTTCACACTTTTTTACGGTGAGCATGCGAGGGCAGCGATCATAAGATAATACCGCAGATAAATAAGTAAAATAACCAAGCTCGAAATTATAAAGAGAGAGTTGCATTCGTGAGGGCCGCGGCCACATGGAATTCAACTGATGAATTCGGGGTGCGGTATTAGATTCCGCCTCTGCGTTGCCATACCATTAATGTGATACGCGTGAGTCTCTTGTAGTCTGTCTGATATTGAGGTAATTATTTTAAAAATGAAGTAAGAAGAAACATAATTATTCCGTTACTGAGCTAATTGATTTAATATTTCATTACTCGGGCAGATATACAGATAAATTTGCTTATATCCAGTTGTGGTTGTTCTAAATTGTTCAATTTTTTTCGATGACAACATTTTTGAAAGTACAATAGATAGTTGTGAGCAACTAAAATTTTTTTACGGAGAATGAAAGTAAAGTGATACAATAAATATTTTTTCTTCATCAATCGTATAACCTTACATGTATCAGCCAAAGTTTGTGTGTTTGAAACCTCGCACTGGAAATTTATAGTGGCTATTCGGGCGCGTTTTTAAGAGAGTTAGCTTACAAAGTATAGTCCCAAATAAAATTTTGTTTATAGTGGAGTAATCATGAGACTTTTAAAATGAGTGGAGTGAGCGTCGGGTAAAATATCGAATGGCGATTATTAGGTTGGTAAATGTAAATTTTACTAAAAAAAATAAACAGTAGCAGTTTCTATTATGTTATAAAATGAAACTTAAGTAGGAGTTTCGGGTCGAATGCAGCAGGATTGATAAGGTCTTTCTCAAGTTATCGTGATTTGATATTACAATTATTAATTGGAATCGGGATGTCAGGATTTAGGATGAAGGATTTGAAATAACGCAATTCTCAAATATAAGTCCCTTACAAAACAAGGTTAAACTGCTATTTGAAAGAAGTTCAGGAAAATCACTCAATTGATTGATTTTTATTCACAGAGGAGCTCTAGTTACAATTCAAAAGAAAAAAGAAAAACATTTATAAAATAATAGAGACATCCAAGTGAATGCCCATAATTAAGCAGATAAGCGTCGCAGGCAACAGAAGTGATTTAAAACTCTATTCCAATGATAAAGCAAAGAAGAGCAATAGAAAGTTTCTAAATTAAACACATACAAGGAAAAAAGCCTTAAGAAAACTGATAACGGGATGTCACTAAAATTAAGCATGTATCAGCAAAATTGTATTCTGTAAAATCAATTTAATGATATAATTTCTAAGCAATATACACGCACGGACTCAATATCAACGGTAATTAATTTCCGTCTTACCAAATCTGATCAGCTTATATAAGTGCTTACTGAAGCACACCACCTAAATGCACCATTGTTTTCCGCGTACGTGGCACACGAGCAAAATTGACCGATTAATATATTCATTTATAAAGTTTTCCCATGTCATATCCAATATAATTCTCCTCCGAAGAAGCTGTGGTTTTTCCTTTCATATTTCTATTGGCTCAGTGCAGGAAAACAATTTATGCTTGTAAAAGAAAGGGCAGTAAATCAACCAATCCAACCAAAATACAGGATGTTTACTTTCGAATCCATTTCAAATTTTTCCCCGTCGAAATTGTAAAAGTATTTCTTACAATGTTGTAGTGCGTCCCTCGACGGTAAATAAATGTGTGGTCGGCGTGCAAGAGATCGTTAATTAGAAAAAAGGGTCATGAGTCGCCGCCCTGTTACAAATAACTTTGGCGAATTTCAGCTGCTAAATATGGCGAATGGCTGGCCGCCTCTACACCGACCAGGATTTCAAATTATTTTCGGTTATCCGCTCCAAGGATGAACGCTGAAATCGACGTTAATTACGGTAACCCGCGCGCCCAACAGAAAAGGTTTCGGGCAACAACAAAGCTTTGCTTGACCCGCAGTTTGAGATTCTTTGTCTGGCGGTCGCCTTCTCCGTCCAACCAATTCTTTGAGCGGAGCGTCCGTCTTCTCAGTTGAGATCCTCCCCGTCCACTCCTAATCCTCTGATGAGATCCTACGCGTCCGTCCAGTCCTGATTTACTGATGGGATCCACCGCATCCGTCCAGTCCTGATTCTCTGATGGGATCCACCGCGCCCGTCCNGAGACAGGATCCACCGCGCCCGTCCAGTCCTGATTCACTGATGGGATCCATCGCGCCCGTCCAGTCCTGATTCACTGATGGGATCCATCGCGTCCGTCCAGTCCTGATTCACTGACGGGATTCACCGCGTCCGTCCAGTCCTGATTCACTGACGGGATTCACCGCGTCCGTTCAGTCCTGATTCTGTTTCTACGGATTGACTTTCTTCTCGAAGCTCAGCTGAAGTCTCTTCTCATGCCAAGCCTTTAATTTTGGCCAGTGTATTTATGAGGTTTATTTCTTAGAGATTTGAAAACCGCAAATTTCCTGTAGTGTAATAAAGTTTTATTGGATACGAGGATAACGAAGTGTTATTTGTGATAAGTAAACATATTTAATGAATTAAGTGAATATCATCAGCAGTTTTCTGCACAAATTAAAGGAGCCGTAGCACCAGTCTCGGCCGTCATTTTTTCCAATTGGAGTCAAAAATATTATTTTTATATCAATTAGAAACGTTAATTGATTTTTATGCAGGTGACGGTTGAATTCCATTTATCTAAGCAATAATTAAATTTATAAAATCTCCGTCATTTCCAATCTATTTTCATATCACAAGTGAATTTTTATTGCTTTGAATAGATTAAAAGGTCTGTGGGATGCACTGTAGAAGCTTAGGTTTGGAAAAAGTGGAAATCTAACAAGTGAAACGTGGAAAGGAATAAAATGAATTTTTTCCAATTTAAAATTATTCCGAAAAACATCAATCGAATTTGTATTTAGAAGTCGATTTATAATATACCCTTCAGCGGCACGTTAACAAACGTAAATGATGCTTCACCTATGACCTGATTATGTAAATTTTTTTTGGAAAAACTCGCAGAAAGGAATTATTATCATTTGTCTCCATGTGTAAATAAGTTGAAGCGAAGCGTGAGAAGCAATGACTTGACCCAAGCAGGGTGCAGAGGTCGGATGCATCAGACATAGAATATGGCACGGCTTGAACTATGCATTGCATGCCGACAGCATCCAGTGAAAGGCTCCTTCATCATACACGTGATCTACAAGTGCAGGCTCCGCAATAATTGTATGGTCGTATTCAAATTTTCTTGTTGCGTTGACGTCTTCTGTCCAGGACACACAATAGACGGCACTGAATAATTGACTCTAGATTCTTCGTTCGAGGCAGTGATATGCTGAAACCGAGATAATTTCGTTCGTGCTGGGAACATCCTGTGATAATTTCGAGGTATAGGGAAATCGAAATTTCCAATATATTTTCTGTGGAAAATCTAATAAATGGGAATGATCATTTCGACGCTGATTCATGGCTCATTTTAAAAATAATAATTGCAATTTCTTGAACATGACTGATAGGATCGACTGATGTGAGCAAAGGCTAACTCTTTTCAGAACAGTTCATAAAACACACTCATATACTCTGAATTTTTCATGGCCTTTATGGCAGAATCTGTTCGGTTAAGGAGACCTCAAGCATTCAAGTCACTAACGATCCACTTGAACCTGAGGTTACTTCAGGAATACGAGTTTCTTTAACCCAAGTTTGGGTCGATCAGTACGTGCTTATCGACTCCGGGTAAGCAAGATTTCCAGGATAGAATGGCGCAGTGTTAAAGTTTCTGACACTAATAAGTTTGGAGGTAAAAACTTCATCACATCAGATTGAAGAATGGGTTATTATTAGAATCGTTAAGATATCCAGTTAAATGTTCGATCCCTCCAAACGTAACAGTTTCATAAACCGACTGTCGAACATGATGGCATGAAGGCAAATAATGAAGATATTCTGCCAAAATAAAAAAGAACTATATTTTCCTGAAGCGCTGCGCGGTCATACAAATGGTCAAAAACGAAGAACAAATGATAGATTTCACAAGTTTCTTCCATTCTGACGTCACGTTTTGGTATGGTGCCAAATTTGCCTTCAAATACTAGTGGAATAAAATTCTTAGAACTGCAATTAAATAACTATAATTAATTGATTAACTTGCTTTAGAAAGGTCAGTTCGCTCTGAATATTTAGAGCTGCCTTCAGTACTTAAATAACTTCTTACTCACTATTTCACTTTAAAAAATTTAGTGGTAAAGATTTACAAAAGGTGTGAAACTGTCATGCATGAAACTTAAAAACGTCAAATTCATTGATAAAATAAAAAATTAATGTCCAAAATTGGTGCGTACTGCGAAGGTTTGCAAAGCTGTTGGCAAAAATGTCCCGCGGTCGCTGCCGATTTATCATCGCTAACTCCTGACAAATAACGAGTTGTTTATCTTGTCCCATCTGTCACGCGATTTAGAATGGTTGATGTAAATCACAATTTTTTGGTCTTATATATTTACTTTTTATCTAAGCTCATATTCTTGTCAGCGCCCTGCATACTTGATCGAAACAATTTTAGTTTGAAGAATAACCAATTTTTCTGTTATGAAAGTTTTAAGAATTTCCAATTTTATAAGGGATCACGTTCGTATTCCTTACGTCGGCATGTTTTGTGATGAATAGATGACGAACTTTAATCTATTACTACTTTATAACTATTATTGATATTATTTTGTGCTTAAGACTCACGGTGTTTATTTATAGGGAGAAAAACACAAATAAATGTACTGATTATTCGTTTTTTATGTTATTGAATTATTCACTGTGATGAGTATGATTTCATTTTATAACGACGATTAAATCTAAGTAGTACTCATTATAGGCACTAATCATGTTTCCAATAACTCTTTAGAGGTACTGAGCATGTTTCTAATGCCTTCTTATTGGTGTTAATAATGTTCATATAATGCATGCATATCATTAGCACAGAGCTCCTTCAGGAAGTTCGCCGCAATCATTACACATCACGAACAATGCTAATTGTGCCCTGAGTAATTATAGACGTTCTATTTGGCCATGCCCTGGAACCGTGAGTTAGTGTGACGGTCATGGAGGAGAACACTCATTAAATTGGACGGGTCATCTAAGCGATCATTAGAGTTAATATTGACGGGTATGGCGGCGCCATTTAACGGATGCCAGCTCCGGGCCACTCCTTGTGCTGCATCTGGTGCTGGACAAGGTCGCCCTCCATGTATACGTTCCTTTCCCGAGTGTGGGCGTCGAAACAACTTGAATTTTCTTTCCATGTTGGGCTTTTTATGAATCATGATAAAATTATGAAAAAAATGATTGAATTGTTGGTTCTTTAGTTCTTTTTTGAGTGCTTTCTGTACAACGTATGTCGTGAGAAATGAAATCCATTCATTGCGAATTGAATTTAAGAATGCGCTGATAGAATCGTGATAGAATTGCAAAAATGTTGCGGTAGAAGAAGTAAAAACATGTTTGCGAACATTTCTAATATATTTTTTATGCGAATAAGGTTATAAATGAAAATATATAACAATTGTTGCCTGAAAACCGATCTTGACAAATTTTAAATACAAAACCTGGTCGCAGTAGTAACCTGCAGTGTCATGTTGGGTGAGCTTCGAATATAGCGCTTGATACCATAATAATTTACCCGTATTTTTTAATTAATAATTTATATGATATTAAATCTCTGTAGTGATGGCCATAAAGCTTAAAAATAGGGTCTGCAATCTCAAAATTATCGATCTACTGAATGATTTACGATGATCGTTAACTAAGGTTTCATGTTCCCAATTAGCAGGCTTGTGACGAATTACTAATGATGCAATATTTGAACTATGTTATTAATAGTTATGACAGGTTCGTGCTATGCATGTTTTCATAAGTGATCATGACCGTTCCGCGATGATAAGAATTCCTATAATTACCTCTAACGATCGTAAATGAACTTCAAATCCTGATTGGTGATTATTGCTTAGATTTAAGAGTAAGTTATTGTTATTTAGTAATTGGTCCATGCGTAGCGCTACGTGCAGATTAATCGTGACAAAAATGCGTTTAAGTGCACAGTGTTCAAAATAACAATGTAAAACTGTGTGGCCGGCGTTTTAAAGTGGCCGGTCGCCCCGTGAAAATGAAATGTTTCGTCGATTTTTTTTTTAATGGGGTAAATGTTTTCTTGCTTTGAATTAAATAAATGCTAGCACGGTGTTCTTTTTATGTACCGGCCGACCACTGAAATGCCGGTATGACAGTTTAACAGCAATTTTTTGGTCAGTGCCACAGATAACACCTCACGGAATTCCCTGCTGTCACTCCTGAGTATTGATATCAAGTCCCGAGAAGGTCATCTTTCATGCCGTGGTTGCAGGCTAGCACAAGCCTTAATTAAATCGACAGCGCCATTAGCTCGGTATATGATGAAGGCCGAGAAAGCAATTGACGCGACCTCGCCATTTGAGATGATGATTGTCATGTCAACCACGATGCTGAAGATTTGGACAGCATGGATCCAACGGCTTGGCTTAACTCAGGCTGCTGTTAAGCTTGACTTATTGGCAGACCGACAAGGCGCGTCTCTCAAATTCACTGAAGAGCTTGACTGATTGGCTGACCGATGAGGCGCGACTCTCAGACTCACTGTAGAGCTTGACTGATTGGCTGACCGACGAGGCACGTCGCTCAGACTCACTGAAGAGCTTGACTGATTGGCAGACCGACGATACACGTCTCTCAGACTCATTGACAAGCATGGCTGATTGGCAGACCGACGAGGCACGTCGCTCAGACTCACTGACATTTATCAGAGCATTTCTTGCTCAATTGGACCATTCGACATAATATGCAGATAATGGCAAACATTTCCGAGTCACCTTGCAGACCTGGCGCTTGCGTTGAGCGTTCACTTGTTATTTCGATGGTGAAACTAAGCCGGAGCATAAAAACACGATGAAATTTTTTCCACAATACCCATGAATGTAAAATGCATGAATGTAATGTTTTTTCCACAATCCCCATGTTCGAGCATCAATTTTATGAATGCATTAAAAATATATTACTTATAACCTTAAATACTTGACATATATTTTACCCATACATATAAGAGCACCGTGAATATATTGTATTCATTGACATGAATTTGAAAGAGAGTCGCGTGCATTTGAATGAATGCTAAGAACAATATATGAACATAAATTAGTATAAATTAATAAATCAATGTGAATTATTCAATTATATATGAACTATAAGAATTTTTATTGTAAATAGTTTGAAAATAAGTAACATATGCATTAATGTCGTCATTTTTTTTTTTTTTGAAAATATGTCAACAAATGAAAAAGGCCGTGATCGAATAGCTTGCAATTATATCAACGAATCAAATTATGTCGTAAATAATTTGCACTACTTTTCCAAGCATGAGTGGAGGCCGTAAATAATTTAGGGCAACAGTTTTAACCTATTCATGTCATCGCACGCTTCAACTACAGAATTCATGGAGAAAAAGACCGAGAAAACGATCAGTGGCTTGGCAAGGCATCCTGCACCGCACCTTGCAAGCAGTCGCACATGCTCACAGCTATAAGCGTGGATCACATATATACTAAACTATCATAGGAATTGTTAATTTATTTGTCATATGTTATTCAAGATGCAATTCATCATCTCCCAACCGCAGAACTGTCACATGATGGTATGAATGCTTTATCAGTTACGATCGAAGTAATAATTTTCAAAAATTGAGCTACTGAAATTTTAGATTACACTGAAAAAATTTAAGAGTTAATGGGTCATACTATGCAAATAGTGACATACTTTCTGCGCGTAGCAATGATACGCCGTTCTTCCTCACCAAACTGGTTTATTATGTTATTATGACACACACGAGGGCAGAAAGTGCATTAAAATTTTGACAAAGCCTCACATATTTTTCTCAGTGGATAACTTTCACTGTAGCTCTCGTCATCTCGCTGCAGCTCGCAATAAACAAGCCGTGTATCTCGCCGAGCTTCCGTTCGATGTAACTAAGCAGGCAAATTACACTTCAGTCATCAGCTCTGCAATCAAACTTTCAATGCATTGATGTGAATCGGAAGCGTAGCGTCCTGAACGCAGACATGGATGTCAATACCGTCCTATATCTTGAGAACTTGAGACCCATACTGTGGTCGTTCATTCATAAATAGTTGCGAGGTCGTAGCTCCGTCAGCCAGTCATTGTTGGCTTTTCAAGCCGAATCAACTATTCACAGACGTGAAATCGGCAGCTATGTATCGAACCCGCATATTGAACCCGGTGGATGTCGAGTAGCTATTTCAAATTATCGTCAGTCATGAAAAGATACGGTCAAATGACACGATTTTATATCTTCTGTGAACAAGGCACGAAAAGGAAAAGAATTGGCGACAGGCCACATCAGGCCTACGCTTCAGCGCCGAGATCACTATGTTATGTTATGTTATGTTATGTTATGTTATGTTATGTTATGTTATGTTATGTGTACTTAGCGAGTTCTGATAGGGCGATCTCTGGCGGCTCACCACGAATTTAGGCTCTAGAGTCTAGCCTGATACCGCATGATAATAAACAGTTCGGTAAGGTAGGAAATCAATTAATCAAATTAGATAATTTGTATTCCTTGTCGTAAAAATTCTAACTATTAATGACAATCAATTGAATCATTGATTTAATCTCCGAAAATTACAAAATAAACTGTAGGTGATTTGCTTTTATTTGTTGAGTGACATGCCCCAATAAATTACGATTGTATTGCATGCATAATTTCGATCAATTTAAATCAATCTCGAAAAATCAGAGATGAGAATGTGTTTTTTTTTTTCAAGTATATGATCTGAGGTATGAAAAAAACTGTGTCCGTAATTTATTCTGTTAGCAATGTAGTTTGAAAAAATATCGATAAATTAGATGAAATTGCTTTTGTGACCCTGTGCCAATAATTCAGTTGATTTTGCCGTTACTGTACTTTGCCACCTTTTGGGGGTACAAAAATTTGTCATATTTTAGTTTTCACGCAAACAAGCGAACAAACGAAGCAATCCACAGCTAGCATAGGATGGAACATTATTTAGGTAGTCTCATTAATATCTAATTATATAGACTATACGCCGAGAAAAAAACTTTCTAAATAGATATTCTGCAAGGAAATAAATTTATTTCTTGTCAGCGTCGAAGTATTTTTAGTAAAAAAATTCATGTTTGAAGTGAAAGTCGCTATTATGCTGGCATCCATTATATAATACGTGACGAGATGACGTAACAGAGGTCTAACAAATTTTAAATTCTCCTTAAAAACGATAACGATTCGCAGGTAATTCACTTGACATCGGATCAACGTGATCGTGGGAACGACTCTAGGATGAAAAATAGTAATATAGGATTAATTATAGACTAAATTATAGTTATTTAGGACTATAAGACTAGATTCTAGGCTCAGGATCACAGGTTTTCCGAGAGAAATCAAAACTAATTTTTGGAGTAGTATAAATAGTATAAATATTTTGAATTAGGTCAGATATTTCCTGTTGATTTCTATAAAATAAGTTAACCTTTTAAAATATGTACCCTCGAAAAATATATGGTTCCATGTGGTTCTGCACACGCAAGCCTTGGCATCAGCAATGGCTATCTAAAGAGAGCATCTAGGTAATTTTGGAGTGTATCCTTCGATCTTTGAACAAGCTTAGGGCTCTTAACATCGACCAGACAGCTTGTGCAACACCGAGACAGACTTGTTGCCTGGTTTGTGTGTCTCCCTGACCACACATACAAACTCAAGTCTTTCATACAAGGTTATGTATGTGCGAACCTGTACCAGCATGTTTTGCTGGACCTCAGTCCATTATGTGACCTTTTATGGAGCTCGTTGCTGTCATTACTGTTATTTTCACCAAATATTCTACAATAACAATAATGGAAAGTAAGATAAATATTGAAGGTAAACATTTTCTTTCCAATTATTAATAAGGACATGAGCTGGTGACGTTGGACCGTCAGCTCTGAACCTGTGTAGATTAGCTCAACCTTCTGAGCCAGACACTAACCTGTTCCTTATCTCTGAGTGTTGTGTAATATGTGCATCATTTAGATTAACTTAACTTTCGCTTCCGTTTTTAAAGCGACAAATTTCCAATTATTAATAAGAGAGACATGATAAAGACAACAATTTTCTAGTCAAAGCCACAGTTTGCAGTGAAGTTCATTTGTGCAACCAACTTTCTTTGTTACAAACTTCCGAATTTTGTTGTATTTTTAGATGGCGTTTCTTAGAATCTTGGTTTTCTTTTCCTCGGACTATATTCGATTCAACTCTGAATTCTGCTTATGAATTAACCATCTTCAATAATTGTCAATACAGTCAAAAATGCTCATTATGTTTGCTCTCTCAATAACAAGTAGGAATCAATAATTTTGCACATCCAACCCCGTCAACCACTAACTGACTAAGTACACAATTTCAGAACCAAGCTGACCTTGTCAACATCTCAAGAAACTTATCGATGCAAGTTGACATTGTTAGCATCTAACACAATTACAGGGATAAATTAACCTTGTAACATGCATATACACAATTACAATTAAGATTTGACCTTTTCAAAATCTGGTGACAATTGCACGTAAAATTTGGTCCTGTCAACATTTAAAGACACAATTGCGATGCAGTTTGATTAAAGTAACAAGCTACAACTGCAGGCACAATTTGACCCTCGAGGCATACAATAGCCACATTCCTATTAAAAAGTTGCCATTAGAAAACCTTTGGGAACTAAATTACATTAGAATTTAACCTTCTAAACGTCTTCAAGAAACAAATAACTTCGAATTTACTATAGAAAAACATGCGGATATAAATTTCATGCACGTTTTATTTCAGTATGTTTATCATGAAGCATCTCGTGTGGTGATTGGTTTGTTATAGACGTGACCGCGTTTTGGGGTCACCGAGGTCACTGGTCGCAGCTTGCAACACCGCGGGGCCCAGCGAGCGCGGCAGCGCCCCCCAGCCATCCAGCGACCGAACACAAGACTGGTAGTAGGTATGGAGTATCATAGATACCATGTATTTATTATATTTATTTATTAGTTTCAATCTTTTCTCATAAGCAGTGCGCGTTATTTTGCTAGCATAATATTTGTGTTATATTACATTGTGTTATTATTGTTTTTATTATTACTATATTTCATTTTTTAATTTCTAAGTCATTATCTCAGCGGACTATTGCTTGAATTGGGATCTAATCTAAGTCGGGATCCCGTGACCAGAGGTTATTCTAGCCTAAGTAGCCTTAAATAATCTGATAAGAGACTTAGCCTAAATTATAATAGAAATCGATTTAACGATCGTGAATATTGTTTGTACTCTGTTCAGATCAATCACGTCTGCACCGAGCCCTATATGATACTGTACTACTGTTACCTAGAGTTAAAGTCTCCACGCAGTTAACTTTACTGGCGTAGATTTAATTGATATAGTTTTCTGTAACATCGAAACTTCTTAAACAGAATAAATGTGGGGTAATTCCGATTTTGTGGCGCATATGAGCAAGCAAAAATTCAATGAATCAATGGATAAATCATGATAGATTCGAAAGTACTAATTTTGATAAAAAACTTCTCAAACAGAATAAATGTGGGGTAATTCCGATTTTGTGGCGCATATGAGCAAGCAAAAATTCAATGAATCAATGGATAAATCATGATAGATTCGAAAGTACTAATTTTGATAAAATGTTGTACTCTTATGTTCAAAAGGACAAAAAGTTGGAGAGTAAAACCAGTCCATAATTTTTTTCAGCCGGGATTGCTAAGAGCACAATATAGGGAGACTGATGTGCATTTGGTTTACGTGTGGTGATTTGGCACGGACAAGGTGTGAAGCGGGCACCTCCATGGCGTGGCTGCAAGACTGTAGGAAGTACTCAAGTTTCGGTATAGAATACACGTCAAGTCGTGTTTTTTTATATCATCCATGATATCAATTACAAAATAACACCAAAATTACCACTACAATATGCATATGGTCAAAATCACTGTGGGTTGAATAGAAACTAATTAGGCAGATTTAGATTAGATTTGCTGATTGCATGGTTGCCGAAATCATTTTTCAGTGGCTTTCAGAAGGAATGGCTCACAAATATTATCGACAAAAAATTTTAAAATCATATTTTAAAATTAATTATTAATTGTAATTTCATGAGAATTTTAAAACTATATCTAACTCAATCTAGAATTTAAACATCGGGTAACACTACAAGCCGGTTGACTGAGAGATCTCAACAACATTGCGTGCTTACACCATAATATGTCACAGTCACGTGACTGCATTGCGTCATCAAGAAAAGACGGTTGCCGTGTAGGAATTTCCAGTGAAGATGACAGCAAAGAAGCCGTGAATGAGCTAAGGTCGTGATCATATGTCGGTCTTAAATATCAGCTGCGATATCACATGTCTAAATATATTTGCACGAGCGAGCGCTGACTAGAGCTCCGTGTGTCACGATTCTTCTTCTCGCAGGCTGCAGGTTTTTTCGTTCTGCAGTGTTGCCAGGTTTACGAGCTCCAAAAAAGAATTGAGATGCAAAAAAATGCGCCCAGAATTCTAGGAAGCTGCAAGGACTGTTCTATATGTGCTATGAATGCCGCGCTCTTTTCTACATGGATTGACAGCAGCTGTTGCTGAGATTAATAGTTTGTTTTGGGAAATGTCACGGTTCACCAAAAAAAGTTCGATGCCATTGGCAATTTAAAAAAAATTATTTCAGTGTAGAAAATCTGTAGGATTTCCAATTGGACACAGTTTCAGCTGCATTTATCTAGCTTTGGATTTAAAGTACACGTATTGAGTTAAATGACATCAATTTTATATTTTACATGGACAACTTATTCGATCAATGTTGCACCACTCCTCAATCAATCAAAGATGTCAGCACCGCCAGGACCGATCAACTGATTCGTCGTGGTCGGCAAGTCACGCCTGATATTTCAGCTTTCCAAGTACTTCCCGATTTTCAGGCCTGTCAAGATGTGGAGTTAGTGATGTCTGATTTTGTGATAAAATTGTTACCCCATTTCGAAGTTAACCAACGTCATTCAATTCTATATACAGTGTACTTTTCCGTCGGTTTTGTGGTCTTCCCTTTTGCTCACATCAGAAAATCTGGGGGTCATCGCACTACATTTATTTATGGCAGGTCAGTAGGTGTTGGGCAGGATATAGTAATTTATAATTGTTGCGAGTTATCACTTATGAACATTAGTTCATGGTTAGCAATCCTGAACAAAGGTTATTTAATGAATGATAATGTAATTACAATTTTTGTAGTTTTGTAGGCGCTCATAAATTTCAAGAACCGAACTACGATGCAACTATCGCCTGCATTTTAAAATCAAACAATGGGCCAACGTAGTAATAAATTTATGGGTATTACCCGTTTTCTGGACAAGAAGTTATGTATTTCTGAGGTGAGCATCGATTCCCTTTCGATTTCTTTGGCATGTGACCTGTGAACGCTGGTACTCTGAGAGACGTAGCCCACACGAGACCTCCGTATTTTTGTTTAATGCGGACAAAGAAGCGAGAACCTTTAGCAGCCAACTTGATATTGAAAGAAACCGTTTGGGCGCGCGGGTGGTCGGAATTTTTAAGTAATGCCCAACAAAGAACTCGTACATACATTTGAACTTCCTACCATGTGAAGGGTCAAGCCAAAAGTGGTCTCAGGGTGACTCTTGTATTATTCAAAAGCTTTGAGAGATCGTTAAGAAGAGCTGCTGGATCTCCGAGCTTCGGAACAACAAGTTCCATGAAAGACAATAGGGCTGGGAAAAAATCAATTTCAGCTTTTAAACTGAACTGCGGGGAAATTGTTCAAGCTTTGTACTGTTTTCCATTCGAAGAAAAACTATTCCTAGTTATTAATATTTGTAAAATAACTGAAAAACGTCATCGAATCATTCTCAGTGGATACTCTTTTCGATTATGAATTGGAAATTTAACAATTGATATTTTGCCTGACAACTCGATGCGCGTCTCATTTAAGTACGAGTATGACGCCGTCGTTTTATTTATTTCTTTTCCTGGTCAATATTTTTGCACGAATCCTGGCTTCGAATATTTACAGCGGATAGATAAGCTCTCCCTGCATCGCCATTCTCATGCAAGAATACTTCAGTTCTGCAGGAAACTTCATTATCGTAGTCAGGCTTTTAATTACTTCAATGAGACGCATGCCAAGCTTTCAAATCAAGCCCGGGGATGGCCAAGAAACTTCGTTAACTTTGTTATAGATTCTCTTTAGGGCTGCCAGAACTACCATCAGAAACCCTAATGTGTATATATTACAAATGCAATGTGGCAAGTATAAGAAAATGGTATTGTTTAACTTTGGTATGTCCATGAAATGCATCTCTCATCGTGCCTCATTAGTTAACATTCAAATCATTGCAACGAGAAAGAATGGGATTTAACATGTTAACCCGCTGTGTGTTGGCCAAGATTGGATCGCAAATCAGACAGATACATACATACAAGGCAGTTCAAATGCTGTCAAAACATGTGGCTGAATTGATCGCTTGCCATATTTAGGCTAAACTCCACATACATGGAGCAGTGACAGCGAAATGATTTGCATCGTAAATCAGCCCACAAGTGCATTTACGTGCGTTTGTTCATGTTTACAGTGACAGCCGTGCCGGTCACGCATTCGTTCTTAAGCCCTCGCTGAAGTTGTCAAAAAATTCGTGCACTACAAAATTCAACTCGCCGTCAATACGTATCAACGAAGTTTACGATTCCACACGATGCCGAATCGTGAGCATTTATTATAGAGATCTTTAAAAATCGAAAAGAGTTCATTTTAACTGATATTTTTTTCTGTGTTTTTGCTGGGCGGTCTCATATTAAACAGGAACAAAATTTCGATAGAACAACAATGTTTTTTTTCGACAAAATGTCCCAAAATGTTTTGTCATTTTCAATCCAGACATTTAGCATAAGGCAGAATTTTGAGTCCATAAGCTATTTTATTTTTGATTAGTCCCGAGAGCGTTAGTCTTGAGCCTGGTGCCCTCGATCATGTAAAACTGCATTCATTTGCAAGATTGACATTGGATGTGAGATTTAAGATTGACAATAGAAGTGAGTAATTAGGATTATTCTAACAAAACAAAAACATTAGTTAAATTCGCCTCCTGAAGTTGCGAGAAAACAAAAGTAGATTTGTTTCACTGACAGGGGGCCAGTTCTATTGAAAATGCAAATGTATATTTTTGGTCATGCAAGCTGGGTTGTTTTCACCGCCATAAGCGGGTGATCGGAAGGCGTTTGCTCTACAGGGAGCCTGTAAAATGGACGATCTTTGCCATAGCTCTCAGGGCAATTTACGCTCCCTGGTTTTGTCTACGTCCTCGTTTATTTAACCTGTAATATTTCATCTTAATCACTTGCATTGATGAAATATAAAATCGCATAAAAACATGAAAATAGTATGTTTTGTGGTCGGAGACCAGAACCATCGGTTTCTAAAATTTAAATTGCGAATTAATCGCAAATTGCGTCAGCGCCCGTTACTGAAACCAAAATTATAATTATTCTTTGTTACTTTTTAGCGCAAATTTATTGTAAAAAATGTAGAAAGTGTTATAAATATCACTACTTCATTCAGGTTTCAGTAGCAATATTTATGAAAGAAGTTTGCATGAAAATACTTAAAATACGCAATCAAAGTTTTAGATTAGCATTTCATGTACAATTGGGCATTTTTGGCCCTTGCGCATTGATGGCATACCTCGCAGTACGCTTTGCTGTGGATATAATCGATCCGAAATCTCTTTATATCACAATTTATAGACCATGAATGTGTTTGCGCGTGAATGGACAAACTGTTTCACAATACCAGCAAACATTGTGACACTGTGAGCATTGGACCCTTGAAAATATTGATGCAATTCTGGAAAACGCAGCAGTCGTAGAGACACGACGTATTTTACGACATTCTTTGGGGCGCTGCTATCCGTTTTTGCCGTCGCTGAGCTAATGAAGTGCTTGCCATCCGTGAAGTGAGATCCGAGGTACAAAAACTTCAATGGACCGCTATTTTCAGGCAAAGCTTGCAGAACGTGTTGTGTTTTATTTCGAATTTGCATTGATGTTAAATAATTCTAATAAGATCAGTTTAAGAAATGTTATTTAGAACTGTTTCTTGAATTAAAATTTGTCTTGCTATTTTATTAACAATTTAAATGCGATTTTTGGGTACACCTTATGTGGGGTAAATTGCTCTTAATCGCTTACTACATCCTAAAATTTATTAATTTAATTGACAACGATTCGCTTTCTCTTATTCTTGTGTTTCCTATGCATGTATGCTTTTCACTCCACTGTTGCTGGCATGCATGAAATGATCGCTAATAAAGACCGAGATTTAATAGTCAATCACTGGGATGACGTACTCCATCAAATTAATGCGTTACAGGCTGCAAGAAATAAGCAGTCAATTATTCTTCTCAAGAAAATTGCTGCGAAATAAAATTGTATTTTTATTGAACAAGTTTGAGCAGTAAAATGCACAGGAAAGAAGTAAGTCAATAAACTGAGTGCCTTGAAGAAGCTGAAGAGATTATTAAATCGTTTTCTTTATGGAGCAGAGACGCAGTCAGTGTCAAACTTATGCAGCGCTTAGCTCAATATTTATGAGTGTTGCCTGAATTTACGACCGACTCTAGAAGTCGTAGCTCGGGGCGACCTCAAACCTTGTCAAACTTCGTGACCAGAGTTGAGAGACATGCTGCACTTGGCAGGTGCACTTGGCACCGATTAATAGCACTTGAAATGCAAAGCGTTTCTTCGTTTGAGAAATTAATTTTTTTGTGCCTTCAACTTGCAATTAAATAAGAACGCTAAATGATTTTGACTTATTGTTTAATTGCATTTAATGTATTCAGCTCATACACAAAAAAGAGGTTGCTCTGAGTCTGGTGTGAAATGATTCTACTAAACCATAAAGAGCTAAGCATGTAGTAAAGAGAGCATGGATAAATTTTCCCATTTAGTTAATAGTGAAGAAAAAATTTGTTTACTTAGAATTTAAAACTCAAATGAGTACAGTAAATCTATTAAGATAGCGAGGAAACGTGAATTTTTATTATGCAATTTATTCTGTCTAGGGTGAAAAATAAAAATACCAATCAATTTGATGAGTCTCGGGATCTACAATTAGATCAAAATATAGCCAGACTACTACATCAACAACTTATTAACTACAACAGCAGCTTATTGAGGTAAATAAAGAAAAGTGCTATTTTAATATAATTATCATCATTCCAGATGGTAACGTGTGCCAGACCTCTGGCATGTTTATAGCAATGCAAACAACTCAGTTACTGGAGCGCAGTCCTGATGCTGATCCTGCTATGGCCTGATTATTCCATTCGGACCTACGATGTGAGAAGGTGTTTTTGGTACACTTCCTTCATCATGATATATGGGATCTAGTTCATTATGATATCTATGATTTATAGTTCATTATGATATCTATGATTTATAGTTCATTATGATATCTATGATTTATAGTTCATTATGATATCTATGATTTCTAGTTCATTATGATATCTATGATTTCTAGTTCATTGTCATATCTATGATTTCCAGTTCATTATCATATCTATGATTTCTAGTGATTTCTAGTTCATTATCATATCTATGATTTCTAGTTCATTATGATATCTATGATAGATGTTGCTCTATATTATATGTAAAGATGTGACAAAACAAATTTCGCCCTTGAGTAGTGAACAAAAAATTCGAAGATGAATGGTTTAATTGACAACATTTGAAATAAACGCTTACAAATCTATTAACTCGTAGTTTAAAAGTGCAGCAGAATACAGTAATAAGCAACATTATCAATGAAAAGCAGTAAAAAAACAATAAGAAATAGTGTGTTCGATCAGTGAGCCCCGGGTAAGCGGCTTATGTCCATTTTTCCGTGGCTACTCAAAGATTGAACTCCTTGACGACCGACTTACGTCATTCGGTTCGTAGATGCTCGACGAGTGTACCTCTTGACGACCGACTTACGTCGTTGGGTTCGTAGATGCTCGACGAGTGAACCTCTTGACGACCGACTTACGTCGTTGGGTTCGTAGATGCTCGACGAGTGAAACCCTTGACGACCGACTTACGACGTTCGGTTCGTAGATGCTCGAACAATTTTTGGACTCATCGACTAGTGAAACAAAGCAGTGACCGCGTGACCTGAACCAGCATCCCAGGCATCGATGTCTCACTTGCAATAAATGACATCAGGAACGGAACAAAAGCGATCACGTCTTTTCAGCGTCACCGCCCTCCTGCTATTGCTTTCACTTAAAACTATTCATGGTCCTTTGTCGTTTAATTGTTCGAAATCAATAGTGAAATTACAGCTCATAGTAAATTACGTTATTTTGTTGCATAGTTTTCGCTAATAACCGAATGTATTATGCTAAATTGTGTGCCGAATTGTTTAGAAATGCTCTTTGCTCTATGTTTGATGTAGAATATAAGGACAATAATAGAAATATATCCAATGTTAATTTAATTTTCAAATTTTACGGATTGTAAGAGTTAATTGATGAGCTATTACTTCATTATCAATTATCACTAAATAGTAATTATTCTACCGTGCAAAAGAAGCAAAAAATATCGTAATCAATTTCATTAACATCTCCTGCCATTTCAGTTGTAATTTGCTTACTATTGACCTCTGATTTAGGTTCAAACACAAATTAAAAACAGAAAACAAATTATAACAAAATCTTTATAAAATACACAGCAGAGTTTTGATAATCTTGATTTCAAACGTTTTCGTCGCTTGGGATCGCGGAACAGACGATCTGATCGTCGGCAGCGTGCGGGACAGTGACCCGCAGCAGCGGATCGCGATCCATGCTCCGCTGGATCGTGGTTTTGGCGTACAGATTCCCGCTCCAAGATCTTCGACGGAACACAAATAATAATTAATCAAAGTTCTTTGCTATAAAAAGGAGTTCACAACCTATAATTTAAGAAGTTTCTATATAAATTGAAGTTCTTATATCGAAAAATTAGTTCTTAACCGAAAATTTTAGAATCTTCAGTTAATCGAATTTCAATCTTGAATAAGACTCGGGTCTAGATCAACATTTATCAAGTTTTGGTGAATATATTTTACTTCTTTATTCATTGAATGATACTTCTAACTATTCTTCTCATAAAGATGTTACTTGTTAATAATTTCAGGCTTTTTTTTACATTTGATTCCTTCATATGCAAATGATTTATTGATTACGAGCGTAAATCCAAAAACTTCCTTTTATACCAACTAGGTATATTTTACATGTATTCTAGTGAAATTTGATTGTTCATCTGCACACACGCTTTTTACAACGGTAATATGCAAGAATTTTTATCACATTTAACCCATCCTTCGTTTCACAAATTCTGAATGCGTACTTCATCACCTATCACATATTCTGGAATCGTGAAGCCCTCGAAACGCAATCACATAAAGCAAAGGTCACGAAAATCACTAATCGCGTAAGTTACACTAATAACTAATCGTACAAGACATATTAATTACTAATCGTATAAGACATATTAATCACGAATGCGTATACGACATATTAATCACTAATCGTACAAGACATATTAATCACTAATGCGTATAAGACATATTAATCACTAATCATACAAGACATATTAATCACTAATCGTATAAGACATATTAATCACTGATCGTATAAGACGTATTAATCACTAGTCGTATAAGACATATTAATCACTAATCGTTTAAGACATATTAATCACTAATGCATATAAAACATATTAATCACTAATCGCAAAGGACATATTAATCACTAATCAAATAGCACGTTAATCACAGGACCAACTGACCGCCTGGCGACGCCGTTGGCGACGTCCCAGCCCAGCATGAGAGACGCGCGACGCTCGGCCGCCGATGAGCCGTCCAAGACCAGCCCAAAGCCACCGTTGATCACCTCGCCCCTGTTGTTTGTTGTTCCGTAGGGCACTTTATTATATTTCTAATAGATAATACATGTTAAATTTTACTAGTACTTTTCAGATTATATCATGAAAACAGAGATTCAGCGAACGGAAAAGATGGTAGCGTGAAACAATTATTTAAATATATTTGCCCGAAATAAAACGAAATATAAAAGAGCCAGTTTGTTAAGATAAATAAATATTTTTGTCTTGTAAATTTTATGATAAATAGATAACTTTAGCTGGTAAATTTTTTGATAGATATATAATTTTTGCACTGACCAGCCGACGCCTCCCCCGTTGTGCAGCGCCACCCACGTGGCTCCTCTGCACGCGTCCCCGATCACGTTCTGCACAGCCATGTCTGCACACGGAGAGAGTGCACACAAAATATGTCTGCACACGGTGAGAGTGCACACAAAATATCTGTAGAGTTTATTATAGGAATATAGATTTTAACTAGCCACATTCCGTTATTTATAGTTTACTTCCATTAAATGTATGCCTATGGGAAGTTTGCAATCTTGAAACACGCCCAAAATGTCGTCAATGAAATCAAGCAAATCAAATTTGTCGAAAGATGGAATCGAGAATTTTAATAGTGCAAAGCTAACCATCGCAAGGCGCTATGAAAATTTTTATTTTGAGAAACTTTTTCTCTGCGATATGATACCTATGGAAACTACAGATCACAAGATCGTTTCGTGCTGAGCGTTGAGATCGCCACGGGAAATAAATTGCGCTGACGCGCAAATTTAAATAACAAACTTGTTACATCTTGTACTATGAAGTTGAAAATTAATTTAAATGTTGTTTCCTGATCATATTTCGACTACCTCAAATGAAATAACATTGAGCGCACAGGAAATCTACCGCGGATTTCATAAAGTGAAAAGTTTGTTCCAAACGAGAGATTGTATGTATCCTTCTATCACATCACATCTTCAACAGTTTTAGAGCTACTGCAGGCGCACTATTATTTATTTGATTATTTTTTGATGTTTTGGGTTATTTTTTATTTTAATTAGTGAATGTTATTTAATTCCCCCAAATTTTTACCCTTTCATCGTTTTGCGATTCCTAGAGATTTTGTTACCTTAACACACAGATTAGCAATAACTCCGAGGTGATTTTACCCATCAGACTATTATATGAAAAAAATGTATTGTGCCTACGAGCACGAATATCTCTACTGGATCTTCAAGGTGTTGAGATTTTGACCAATGAGCAAGCAAAAAAAACACTTTTATTGAGCTTTTGACTAACAAATTTCGACGAAAGAAAATGGTATTCTATAGGGCTTGCGCTGTAAAATATGAAGAAGGTATTAGAACGCGGATTATCGCTATCAATCGTTTTTGGTCATATTAAACGTATATTTTTATTTGAATCGTAGTATAGTGCGCTGCGTAAAAAACGAGGGTTAGTTTGAAGAATTAAAATTTCATATTAATTTTGAAAAAAATATTAATTTTTCAGCACAAATAGCATAATGTTTTTCAAGTTTCAATTGGGTTTGTTGTTTTTAGTGGGGGTTAGAACAGGTCGCTTCTCACTTTGGATGCATGACTTTAAATGTATATTTACACAATAATCTTCACAATTAAGCATTATTGCAATAACTTGTAATTACTCTCTGAGGCGTGAAAATAATCGAATGCCATTGAACAGCAACAAAAAGTTTTGCTTCCATTAGCGAGTCAGTCAACAAATGATCATCGATTTAATCTACAATATTACAAGCAAAATGACAGATCGATGAAGAGATCATTTTTACTCGTTACCACTTTCTTACTGATGCAATTTTATTATCATCTGACATGTACCTCTATGGTATTATTATAGTATTTAAATACTAATATTGTAGTGAATTGTAGAATCATTCTATGATTGCAACTTTCATCTTTAAATCATAAATAAAATCTAAGAACACACTTGCAAAGGAAGGAACAACAGTTGGAGAATCATTACAATTTAATTTAATTTCTCATTGAATTATCCATGTTCAAAATAATTTAGTTCGTTAGAGGATGTTTCATCATCCCAAATTATCAATTAAAATCTACAAGAAGACAAAACTTACAATTTTTCCTCGTGTCATCGCTTTCGGATGATCAAATTCAATAGGATGTCAAATGACATCGCACTTCACAAATATGAGGAATTATCTTTTCCCGGAGCTACTTAACTTACCTGAGGTCTTTATTATCTCATTAGTCATCATCAGAGCTTTCTTTTGAGTGTCACGTCAGAAAATTAATCATACGTGACTAATCTTTATTAGGTAATAAAGACTTTCCAGTAGAGATGAACGCATTCAACCTGAAATCATAGACGAGTTCCAAGACGACGGTTGACCAATGTGATACGTTTCACGCCATTTGTATTTCTATCATTGCAACAGAGTTTCTCCAGCGTAAATGAATGCCAGATAAGAAATTCTACGACCAGTGAGTGTACAAAAACATTCGTATCAGAATTGCACTCGATCAAAGTGCCACACAGCAATTTGGTTATGGCCACACCGGCCTTCACCTTCCTCATTTTGGCACGAGTTCTTTTGATTGGAAGTCTGATATTAGCTCTCTGTTATTGTCCATCTCGAGCGCGGTGTCCGGGGCTGTAGCGTGACCAGCCCGAACCTTAATTGCAACAAAGAAGGCGAGTGGCAAAGATTTTATGACTGCCACTATCCATTGTTGGTCGCACCTCCAGCATTGTTATTAATGCTAGAGATTTATGGGGCTAATACCAGAATATGACGCTGCTTGCCTCTTTAAGTCGCGAGACTCAAGCTAATTAGCTTCCATTGATGACACTCAGCGGCAATGTTTGCTCGGATACAGCTGGCAAATTTTGCGCTGTCGGTGGTTTCTGCATTGATGCAGAAAACTAAAAACCATCAAAACCTGATGCTTGAAAGTTCAAGCAGAAGATGAAAAAGTCGAAGAAATCATGAAGACTACACTTATAGCAGATTATGAGAATTTTAATTAAGCAGATGATGATAGCCTTATGATATTTTAAATAAGGCCATCTTCATGATGTCTCAGGCATTTCTTCAAGCTAAAGTTTGAATATTTATATCGAATGAAACAAGGTTCAATCAAATTTTTAACCATCATACATTGAAAATTATTCAAATTGTTATATTATCCGTGAATCTGTCTAACATAGTTACTGGTCAGTGAAAAAATAAAGCAAAATATCGGTTATTGAAAAAATGTCTTGCTCCATTTAACTATACACGAAAGAAATATTTCAGCGTCATCAGATTGCTTGGTACATTAGAAGCCATCTTGGTAATGGATGAGGCTCTCAATAGATCAATTTGAAACTTTCGGTCAACTCGTGCCAGAATTTCATAGATGATGATCTAAAAATTGGTGTTTTATCTACAATTTCTCTGACGATTTAGAGTTTTAGACAACCTTCAACTGCACAATGTTTCTCGGTAGACAGCACAGGCAAGTCACGAACAGCCAATTGAATGACTAATTGTTGCTCGATATGGCCTATAGTAAAATTTTCTTTAAAACACTGATATAAACTATTAAGTATTCTTTACAAAATATAATACAGATTTTGTCATTTTGAATCTTTTTAAAAAATTATGTATATTTGTCCTCTTGTGTGCAAAAAACATTATTTGGAGAAAAGTTTTTCCTTAAATTCACAATTTATGCTTTTTTAACGAAAGAACAGGCGTTCAAAATGCAAGAATTTTTACGATATTATGTAATGATCGAAGCCGCAATCGCTTCTTTTGAATGGTTTCGCTCGCATTTGGGCGTTGCGGCGTCATGAACGTTCATATTACGTAGACAATTTATTGGTTGTGACGTGCCTCTGCATTGATGGAGGCAACACGTGAGTGTCTTATCTTACTTCTAATGAACGCTTCTTACTGCATGACTTATGACTTTTTGACGTTAAAAACAGGAGCTTAAAAAAAGTCGAATCCCGATCGTGAAACTCCGCAGACTCCGTTTGCCATCAGTCTTCTGGAGCACGAGGTTGGCATGAATTTATGGGGAATCTTGAAAACTTTGAGAGTTCGTTTTTCACAAAATCTTAACAACGCTCTTTGTTCATGCAAGAAAAGAAGATAATAATAATATGCCTGCATAGTTATTACATACGAATATACTAAGTATATGTTTAAGAAGTAGTGACTCGTTTTTTTATGTACTTATAATATATAATATATAATTATAATTTAATTCCTAATATTTAAGAATGCCGTTCTCCATAAGCCCGTTAGTCCTTGCAACTGAAACTGGGTTGAATTATGAAAGAAATCTCTCCACCTAATTTTCTTAATTCGATTCCATTGTTCATTGAAGAAAAATTTTATTCCATGAATATAACATGATAAGTGTCTTGCTATTCGCCTGAACTGCCCCTTCATATTACCAGCACGAGGCTTCAACAGACACATGAAGTTTTGCCATTTATAATAGGTTTTTCACTGATTATTCACTGCAGTCTGTGGCTATGATGAGTGTCTTAAAATACCGAAAAACTATGTTTTTCTGTGATCATTGAAGAAATGCAGGAATAGTTTCAAGAAATAATTGTGTGTTAAAATAAATACCAAGAATAATTGATCGCGTTGAGTACTCAGCTTACTTCTTCATTGAAAATATAATCGCTCTGTATGTACCTAATCAATGAATAGACCAGAAAAATAATCTTCAAATCAGTCACGAATATTACCTTTCTTGTCACATGTCATATGCTAAATTTAAGCAGTAAACATCTATTTCTTAGCAAGCATATGTCCCGCCCTTATTTCCCCAGCTACAGACGCACGGTGATCACAAATGTCTGTCACACTAACGTCACTGCACGAGACTGCACAGCTTGACCGCCCATGATGCCGATCGGTTTTGGTGATATCGATGCTGTTCCGGTCATTGGTTGTTTAGAGCGCATGTATAACGAACACTTTTACCGCACAACTCCTTATAGGTCATCGCCCACGCCGTCCTATCCGATCGCTTTGAAACATCTAAAATTATGTGAAGAAAAGGGTCCTTACAATCGGCAACAAAATGTCAGCGCGATTATAGGAATGCGAAGTCTTTCTTATCGGAATAAACGTTTCCACTAGACTGTTTATTTGCAGTCATCATTAGCATCAAAAATGTTAACTATTAATTGATTTCTTCTCACAATTAGAAAACCACAATAAACATGCATCACTCTAACCAGTAATGCTATTACAATGTTGAAAACAGATAGTATAAAAATAGTTATTAATAAGAATTTTTATACATACAATATGAATGTTTATTTATGTGAATATTAATTTATATCGGTATTACCTGCAGTGAAGGCAGAGCCGTCATATATGTTGGCGGTCTCCCTGTAGGGCGAGTCTGTGCCACTCACGTCGTGGTGGTCACGGCTCACGACCACAGCGCTCTGAGAGCCGGGGTGCGGCGTGTACAGAGAGAGGTTACAACACGCGTGCGTGTTCATATAAGTGCTTTTAAACGCTGCTATGCTTAACGTTCCCCCAAAAATAATAGTAATTTAAAACTATTACGTATTATTTGCATTTTTTCATTCTTTTCAATGCACCCGATCCAGATTAAAAAGTTATCCATGACTGATAGAGTAAAAATATTTGCTAATAATTTGTATGACGAACTGCAAACCGAAGAGGTCTTCATTCATAAGTCAGGAATCTATTGCTACAATTAAGTTGATTAAATCGATCTCATCAAAATCATGTTGTTAATAATTCGTGAATTTTCAGTTCATTCAGGCGAGTAAAGTAATTCAAGTGTCATTTGTTAATTGACGGAATTCCAAAGGATTAAGATTGCATTTATATATGAAGAATTTCTGCAGTACTTGCCATATCCAAGAATAAAAAAGGCAAGTAAATTCGCCATATTAGCAAATTACCCTGATGAAGATATAATGAATTTGCTTGGCGTTTTCGTTGCTTCTAGATGTTTTCGGGAATTCGGTATGTAAAGCACTGAAAAATTGTTTGTATTTAATTACAATCTTAGTCCTCTGTAATAAGGCATTCAGCGATTTAAGCAAACTTATGATATTTGTGCTTCTCATATCAAATTTAAGCAAAAAAATTAGGTTTAAATAAATAACATTGGAATAATGTGAAGTTGCCGCAAAGAGCTGACAGGAGTTGACGGTTTTATCGCATACCTTGAGTTTGCCAGACTTGACAGCCTGGTTGATGGCAACAGCGATGGCAACTCTGCCACGCTGGTCAGCGTACAGGATTCTGGCAGCGCTGCCCACGGTCAGCTTGTGCTGACAGGCTTCTGTCAACCAGAGTTCATTGTCAGCGTATTGCTGGCGCACTTCCTCTGGTAAACCGGCTACGGGGTGAAAAAAAACACATGATATTCTGTGAGATTTTGTAAATAAACTTTTTTAAAATAGGTATTTTTCAATTTGTAAAAACTCTAGCAGTCCAGAATATTATTTATTTTTGATTTCACTATCTAGTAGGTTGGATGGTGAATTGATAATGCGCTTGGTGTCTTTTTAAAAAATTAAACACTTTATTCATTAAGTTATCACTTCTCTCTCGTCACTGCTAGCAAAAAGAAGTTTTACGTACGTATACCACTGCATTGCTGTCGTTTGAACATGATGCTTTTCGGATGAATTGTTGAAACATTTTTATTTACATTGATTAAATTATCATCATCTCCGATATTTGGTCCAAACCTGCAGCAATTTTCCTGATCTCTTGGAGGGCGATGGCGTCTGTAGTAGCCAAGTCTTCGAGGCTGCCGGAGCAGCACACCCAGCGGAACGGACCAAACCCGAGAGAAAATATATCCCTGTGCGAGAGGAAGCATGTCAACTGATTGTCTTAATGTTTATCCGTCTCGGTTTGATTTCCCATGCATGATCAATTTGCAATCATAAACATTTATAATTACATAACTGATTTTCGAAACGAAAGCTTAATTTAGTAACATGGGTGACCTACCTTAAGTGAAACCTTAGACTTGCTATCTCACTGTTATTATGAGCCCGTTAATCCGTCAGAAATACGATCTGAACCAAGCAGAGTTACATTATTATTATTCTACGAACTTTAGCTGATGCGCTAAAGTAAATTTCGAATTATTCAGCATACCAAGACTGCCTTCACTTGAATTGCAATCGGTTGACGCGGTAAATATTAATCTTCACTAAATTAATTCAAAATGAAGGTACTCACCCCATAATATCCTGCACGTAGCTGGGGTAGCGGAAGGGGGTCTCGGCAGACGTCTTATCTGAACCTTCAGCGTAAACGTCAGCGCCCGCCCTGCCAGCCTCGAGCAGAAACGCGTTTCCGTAGTCCCAGAAGTACATCCCTGTGGAGAATCCCACTCGGATCGAGTCTCGGTATTGTATCTATATATGTGACGTTACGAGACTAACAATACACTCGTAACATAAGTTTACCAGAATTGCATTCGGAACAATTTTTTATTTCAATGATTGAATGTTATTGGATTTACTGCTCCTCTAATTATTTTTAAATCGTACATGAGCACCTACGCGAGCAGCGAGCAAACCTAAAATGATTATAGAAATGGAAATCTACCATATGTACGAAGAGGAATATAATTGAATAATAATAATTGAAATTGGATGACCATCGTTCGATTTTATGAGAACTGAAGGAAATGCTTAATTCCTTCGATTTTTTCATGGATTTTTATTTAAACAGAGGCAGATGATTTTTCTAAACATGAGCTTTATGAATAAATGTTATGAACATGAATATTCGTGCAACCTGCAGCGGCCAAGGTGTTGATAGCGGCCACCTGCCGCTGGAGCGACTCCTGCACCAGTAGTTTGAAGCCCTCAGGGTCGTCAGCCAACATCTGGTCAGTCAGATCCATGTTAAAATTGGTGCTAATTACCTGTTTCAGAATATAGCTAATTTATTGAAGATACCTTCTGAGGTAACTTTATTCTACATTAGAAAGTATAAATAGTAACATTTTTTTTCAATTTTCTCTAAACAATTCATACTAGTAAATTTAAATTGATCGCTCTAAACACATGGACGGCGAACTAAAATTGAAGCCTGATCATTTTAAATGTACCAGAGTAACATCGGGGATTTGCGGCCTAAGATGTTAGGTAGTCATTTCGGAGAGATTGCAGCGACAACTGTGATGTTCTTTGTAATGACAATTCAATATTTTTTCGAAATCGTAGCCGAACTGGCAATGTTTTATTGTAAGGGACCTTGTTAGACTGTTCGTAGGTGAGCTGGACTGGATAGTAGCCGCCCTTGAAGGGGTTGTGGCAGGAGGTTTGATCCGAGCCTAAATCAACCAACAGGTCGCCGGTCTTCTTGTATTCTTCAGCCAAACCTTCCCACACATCAACGATGTTACCAAGATAACCGATGGATGTTGCTTCCTTCTTCTCTCTAGCGATCGATAATAAGTACGTATGTAATTAATTTGCATATTTAATAGAATTAATAATTTGATACTTACGGAATTTCCTATGTCTTCATATACGTTTACCAAGTTTGCCTGAGATGAAGCTACCATGACTACAACAAATTTGCAGATAAACGTAGGAGGCTGCATATTGGCATGCGTGCAATGCAGCCTCAATATATTGGCATAGGAGGCTGCACTTGTATATTGATATATAAATCGTCAAGAATCATCGCAAAACAAACCTAAAACATAATAATGCTCATGTGCGCACTTAAATATTTAAACACGAGTTAATTATTATTCGCACAAATATTCACGTCACAGAGAAGAGGTTCGCGTAGCTCGCACCTGGCGTGTCTGATGCGCTGCAGCAGGTCAGGCAGAGAGTCTGTGTGCTGCTGCAGCCAACCCTGCCGGTGCCGCTTCTGCAGAGCCTCTGCGCTCAACTGCCGCCGTGTTTTGCAACAGTATATACAATAAATAATTAGGTTTAAAACTCCTTCTTATACCCATATTGTTTAGAAAAGTTGCGCAATACTCAAATTAAGAAATATTCAACCACATGGACAGTGCCATAAATTGGAGATTAACCCCGGAATAACGATCGTTAGATGTTTTATCAAAATAGGGTCATTAGATTCCCCCACTCAATAATAGTCAGTAGCCTATATTAAAAAGATTTTAAATGATGAACTTGTTGTAGTGAAATATGTTTTACTGAAAATTTGTTATAGTGAAGGTCAAAAACACGTGAATCATTCATGAGTTAAAGAGATTTTTAAATCATCGAAGTATACGGCAGTCGAACACTATTTTATTTTGAGGACATTTCCTTGCATTATCTGAAACTATTAATCAGTATTGATCCATAAATAATCTCTGTATAGTTCAAAGCGTTTTTACTTCTCATCTCTCTGCTAATAATTCCAGCTTCAGAATAACACTTCCTTCTCGTCACAGTACTCTGAGAATACCAGATCCAGAATACTACACCCGTCGCGCCGCAGCGCTCTATGAATACCAGAATACCACTCTGGCGCACCACAGCTTTCTGTGAATACCAGAATACCACTCGGACGGCGACATATCGCACTATAAATACCGTGATATCAGGAATACCAATTACCGCAACACCGTAACACCGCAACACCACAACACCGCAACACCGCAACACCGCAACATCACAACACCGCAACATCACAACACCGCAACACCGGACCTCAACGCGTCGTACCTCAGCGATGACGCCGACGCAGCCGCAGATGACGGCAGCTTTTGCCTGAGCGCCGCTCATGCCGCCGAGTCCTGACGACAGGAACACGCGTCCCTCCAGCGACGCTCCTGGCACGTGCTTGCGACCTGCGTTCAGCACTGTCAGCTGGTCGACAAAATGTGCAATTAAATAAATATACCTTTATTAATTAATTTGTTAAAATTTATTATATTAAAGAAATATAACTATATTAATTACTTTCTTGAAATTTATTATAAAAAAGAAATATGTCTGTAAATAGACATTTATTTTCAATGAAAATCGAAACTAAGACAATTTTCCAACGTATCTTGACGAAACGCTTTTGTTGTAGTCGAATAATACAGTGAAATAGCCTAATTGAAATTGTCAGTAATGATTTAAACATAGTTTTTTTATTCTGAATTGAAAAGAAAATAGGTTGTTCGAAATTTGAGTTCCGTGTAAAATTTCTGATTCTTAATTAAAATTTAATATGAGACATTCTCAATGGACACAATTAATAAATCGTCGTGAAAATCGTCTAAACATGATTGGTTTATCATCTCTTACAGTTGTGCCGTGGACAATGCCCTGAGGTCCGATGTAGCAGAAGCTGCCAGCCGTCATCTGGCCGTACCTGACCGTTACATGATCAGGAATAATAATAATGATTATTCCTGAATAAAAATTAATAATGATTAAAATTTTATGAAAAATATCTACCATTTATTCTGTAAATCTTCCTTGGAACTGGCAATATAGATAAATTTATTTAATAATTCGAATAAATTGTCAACTTTCGTATAATATAAAAATGACATCAAATGATAAAGTGGTCATTCAACTAATTTAATATAATGCAAAATAATATAGTATAATAACATGCTATATTATGAAATAATATAATAAAATTTAATATAAGCGTTAGATGTTCAGTGCCCACATGGTGACACCGAGAGCAAACATGTCGTCGTAGCGCTGGCGGGAGCTGTAGTTCGGGATGACCATCCCGTTACTGATCACCACACGGGGGGCGTCGGGGTGTGAAGGGAACAGCCCCACGGGATGACCTGAGCTCAGCACCAACGTTTGGTCCTCCGTCATGGTGGACAGGTAGTGCATTGTGATCCAGAACTGGAATTTACGGTGGTTCTGAGTTCGTCTAACGTACATCATAGTTCTAATAACCATATTAAAGAACTCGTTGTTGAAGAAGAAATTTGCTATACCACGAGTTGTGAAGGCTTCCGGGAACTCTCCGATCCATGTAATTAGCACAGATTTTAGTTATTAACGACACTTGTTAATGACATTAAGTTCATATGATCCACATCATACAGCGGCTATTCCTAGCTGCTATAAATAAATGGATTAAAACTGTACCGTATCTCCTCAACGATATTTGAGGAGTTATCCACAAGATATGCACAAAGATATCCACCGATATCCGCAAAGATATTCACAACAGTATCCACCCTAAGCCTATTCAACATAAGCCCTTGCATCACCTGAGCCCAGTTACTGAAGACCTGCCCGTTGCCGCCGTACGTGACGAGCTCCTGGGGGTACTGGGCCACCGCAGGGTCCAGGTTGTTCATGATCATGAGCATGACGGCCGCAGCTTGCTTGGTACGGCAGGGGTACGCCTCTAGGGGGTACGCTCTGCCACAGAAATGTAGCCTCATAATATCGTAGGAAAATAATAAACGTGTGCCATCAGGCAAAGGACGTTTAAACAACGTGGAATGAAAGATTGAATCAACCAAACAACGTTTACTAATATTGTTGTTTTGACGTTAGATACCTACAGTATCTGTGGCGTAGGGTAAAATTAAGCTACTTAGTAATTTTTGGCCCAAAAAACTAGGCCCCTTTATAGTGTCGAGCATATAGGTAAAAGATTTAGGAAATTATATGATAGTTATAGCTAATACGCTTCATTTTAGTGATAAAGGCGGAGCATTTTGAGTATTCAGAGAGAATAATGTGATTGTATAACACTCAAGCGTCCATTTAAGCGGTAATTACCATGCAAAATATGCGAGATCTTACTAGAGAAAATCCACACTTAAAGAGTACCTAAGATTTGATTTTTATGGAGAATATCGCATGAAACACGCCCAGCATATCCATGTATTGCGCTGAATTATCAGTTGGTCAGTTTTGGAGCGCGCGAACACGAGTGTTGTACGACAACAGGCATGTCCGACCAGTTCCAGTGATGCTATCGTATTACAAGCTGTCAGACGTACGAGATGGGCTCATTAAGCAGGGCGAGACAGGTACGTTGTTTACACGCATAAAGATACGAATTCAACCTAATTCAGGTGAATTTTGCATTTACGTGTGAAAAGCTCAGACAAGATTTATCCAAATGTAGATTATTTTCATGTATTAGTTCGTTTCTAGCTTGTTTGAAAGGGTAAGGAATGCAGGGCAGCACGACTCGTGCTCGCAAGGATGTCAACGATGTGCATATAATTAAATAATTTGTGCACGCGCGCCTACAGCCAAATTGAAGCGCAAGATTGGCACTTATATTTTGTTTGCGCTGATTCAATGACTATGGGTTGCATAAATGGATCACACAAATCTCCTACAACATTAGGTGAGAAAAAAAATAAAATTAATAGGCAACTACGGAGAAGTAAATTTTTCTTCATAAAAGATTGCCCGTTTACAACATGAAAATTTTACTTTTGATCAATTTATGCTCTCAGGGCACGAAGAGCAGGTATTCAGATGTTGTTTATAATTAGTTATTTAAACCACTAATTTAATGTTCACTAAAAATATTCAGAAATTATAATGCAAAAAAATATATCAAGGCTGATCCATCATCATCTAAAATCCATCATATTTTAGAATCAATGTTAAAAATTTGTTTATTATATACATCAACGCGTACAGACAAATAACAGGACGTCAATGTATACACGAGGTTAAATTTTCTGTGCAACAAATTCTGTGCAAAGAAAATACTACATAAATTACCCAAATGTTTATTGAAAATGTTTTCAATGATACATGAAGAATTAATTTTTATGCCTTGTTCTATCCATATAAAATCTAGAGTAATATGCAATTTCAGCAAAGAAATTATCTAATTACACAATTTCTGGACTGCGTCGGGTACTATTATTTGTACAAAATGAATAGAAATGATAGAAATGGCTAAAATTTCAATACTATTCCGAACTAAAAATTTAGGCCATATAAGCTAAAAACTTCGAATATGTTTTTAATATGATTCCCGTAAATTTTATTCATAAACAAAGTATCCTTCGAATTTCAAGCACTGAGCTCAAATTTAACGTCGAAATTATTGACTGGAATTAAATATTGAAAATATTGACTTGGATTGACGGGGCACAGAACGGGGCACAGAAAATTTTTTAGTGCTCATACAAACTTGTAAGATGCAGATAACTCACTTCATAGGCAGGGTCGGGAAGAAGCGGTACATGTAAATGTGCCCAAATGTGCGCAGTTCGTGAGCAAACTCCGGAGCCAACTGTGCATGTTCGCTCGGCGGTATGTAGCGCAGAGCGTTGCGGATAGCCAACTACAGAGCATGAAACATCAGCGTTAGAACTAAAATAGAAATATACTTGTGTCAGCGTTGAAGGTTGCGCCATATTTGGCTTGTTGCCTATTTTTAGACCTCGCACAATTTACACAGTTACCTGCGAACCCATATCTCACAGTTAGCTATGGGTTCCACACCCAGAAATCAATGCTCCAATCTTGCAGTTATTTTTAACCGGTCCCCTAACAAATTTCGACCAAAAATTTCACACTTAGACGAGTTACTCGAAGCCACAACTCACTGTTAAAAACTCGCTGTTCTCGATCACATGACTCCCCTAATCGTTTTCGACCATAATTTCAGGTAGCGGACGATCAACTCGCAAACCACGATTTCAATTTTGTGAGCTTCACCACTCGGCCACAACGTGCACAACCTCTAAACTACACAACCAAAAAAGCTTGCAATGATGTTATTACTTATCCGTGATCCTAATGAATCTCGGATGAATATTCAGTTCCTATTGGCAATGGGTTCGTTACGAAATATGAGAAAAATTTTTAAAGAAAACGAAATCGTAAGAAATGATGTTGAACAATAAAGAGAGGACATTATGTAATTAATAAATTGCGAAGGCAACAAAAGTTTTAAGTGGTTATCAAAGAGACCAAACATACCCCATGCCCTTACCTGTTGCTGGGCGGGGGTGAGGGAGTGTGTGCGGCGGGGGGCGTGAGGGAGGTTGGGGTCCAGCCGCCCTGGAGGGGGCAACGGCGACAGGGGCAACCCGCTGCACAGACGCGCCAGTTCTGAGGTCGCCATCTTCACCGAGAAAATTAAAACAGAATTTTTTAGCGAGTAGCCTTATCGATGCTCAGAAATGTTTTTTTGGTTGAATGCAAGTAATTCTTACCTATTTTCATCATGCAATTCTATACTTTTACTTAATTTTTTCATTTCTCAGCTATTCTTCGCAATATTTTAATTCTCTTTCTTACTATCTACCCTTATTTTCTGGACCTCTCTTTTGAACTTTCATCAATAAGTTTCATCTCGTATTAAGTATTGAATCTATTCTTGATCAATCAAAAATTGAAATGAAACTAATCCCTTAAAATTACTATCAAAAGATTTCCACATCCTCGATACAAAAAATCATGATAATTCTCAAATGGTTACTAATCATTTATTTTCGTTTTAAGGGCAGAATATAAAATTTTAGATAATCTGTTCCGAAAATTGCAATTATGGAATTGGGCTTCTATAAATAATGCATTCGCCAATCAAGCATGCTACGAGAATTATTTCCCTCTCTAAATTTCAATATTACACTACTTTTGATCAAATAAAATGCATATGAAACACTTTTAATCAAATTAATTGCATTTGAAACACTTCTGATCAAATAAGAATTAGTCCTTTGGTACGGCGTAATTGCTGTGGATGTGTGTCCGTTCGACAAGAAACTCGACAGAAGAATGGCTGTCCCTCTCTGAACCCAACGACTACCCACGCCTCAATTGCTTAATTCAAAGATAGTGAACCTGTTTTTCTATGCCATGTAATCAATAAAGAACACTAGCTTGGTTAGATACGCATGCGCGCTGGGCTGTCCCTGCAACAGAGGCGCTGGCGTGGCTTACGTCTGGTCATGCAAAGCAGGCAACATGATGCCAGCTCCGGTGAATGCATTGCTCCACTATAAAGTTTTTCCAGCGAGTTATGTGACAATTTGTAAGAAAAATTGTACGGAGTTTCCAACAGTGCAATTTTTGCAGCTATATGCTTCAGCTATGCTTTTTTACAGCTGCTTTTACATGCTTTGCGAATATTTCAAGGGAAAAAGCTACGCAGGAACAGTATCATTTTCATGTCGAATTTGTTTTCATATTGGATAACTTGAAGCTATTTCGCTCCTGATTGTTTGTGCGAAGTTCAACGTGTACAGCAACCGAAGCAAGAACGATGGCACCTAACAATATCTGATGTATGATCTTCAAATATCAATATAGTTTTATTTCATATTTTCAGGGTTCGGACTGGTATTTAGAAAAAAAATTCCATGACTTTTCTATGGCTCTCCATGACCATCAATATAATTTTCCAAGACGTATACGACAGGTTTAGCATGACTGAAAGGCTAACCGAGCATATTCTATCATCTCACACAGTTGATAAATAGCAAACATGTATATGCATGGCTCTTCTGGAAAATGAAAAATCAAATTCCATGACTTTCCAGGTTTCCCATGACCGGTGCGAACCCTGTATTTTATTAATATTAATACAGCTAAAGCCGGAAGGTACGTAATCTTGAAAATTTATTATACTGATTTTAGCGCATTTCCAGGATCGATTCAGACGCTCACTTTTGTTTCAATCAAAATACACTTTCCGGTCGTGTTAAAAATATGTGAAAATGTTGACGGAATAAAAACCTCTCAGGACATTTCCCTGTATGCAGTAAAGGATGAATAAAATCCATTCATGATGAAATGAGTATCAACATTTTTAACATGATTTAATCTCTATATAGGTGACAATCGAATATTATAGGAGTGGAAATGAAGATTTGAATGAGATGGTAAGATTTCAGCCACCTAAAAGGAAAATTCAACTAGCAAATTCAGACAAAAATGAATATTTGCATTTCAGTTAGGCCGAGAAGTCGAAGTCCGATAAGTTGGTGAAAAAAAACACGGTTTACATCATCTTTTTCGAGTGAAGCCTAGAGAACGTACTATTCTTTTATACTTTTTATTAGTATACAAACTTTATGTATATTTCTAAATATATATTATATATGAAATAGAGTTAGCTATTTGGGGTAACAAAAACTCATGATTAGTTGGTTAAAGTCGTGAACAATTAAAATAAAATAAAAAAATCACAAAACTAAAATAAATATTCAAACGACCTAAACTGCGATGAAACATTACCATAATAAAAAAAAACTTATAACAGAATAGCCTTCCGACCATAAACAATTAAATCAGGACCGCAGCTACAAGATAAGTATCGCCTTAACACAAGTTAGGAGACAGCAGTTATCTCTGAACACATTCGTATTATCTTACACGCTCGGCTCGGGCGTCGAAAAATTCTTCGTAAAAATTATCCATAAACTTAACTGTGTTTCCTCTCGAGAAATGGTTGCTAACAAATTTAAGATATTTCGCGTGCATATTTTAACATCATTTATTCTTAACTAGAATGCGAATAATCACGAGTGTTGCACGATATTAATTTAATAGCCGTAGCAGTAAGCTTTATCTGAAAACAAGGTGCGCCCGCGTCAGATTCCAATGCCAATAAAGTGAGAACTTTTTATTGTGCAAAGCTTATTTTCTAGCAACAATACTCAGCTAGCAATTGTGCAGATATCAACGATTGAATCGTAAAAATAAATGACTTTGGTGTAAATAATGTATTAATTATTAACGTATTCTTGGAAGTATGAATTTTTTATTATAGAGGAAAATTTTCACGCAGGAATGTGATTGTCGTTCAGCCACATGCACGGCAGAGGGTGTGTGCTCGTCTAGAGTCCCGCTGGGACTGGTCGCGTCCTGTCGATGTCCACATGTCGCTGCAGTTCTGGGGACAGTTGGTTGTAGATCGCCTCGGGCACTTGGTCTGTTGGAAAAATCATTACATCATCATTACATTGCGTTACGTTATCATTACGTGAGCCACAATTTGCCGTAAAATTTCTCCAAGTTCGATAATCCATCTAATATTCAAAATGCAATTAACTCTAAAAGTATTAGCTATGCTGTGACACTAGATATTTTATTGTTGTATTTAGAAAATTCCCATATTACATCCAAAAAATCCCGTATTATTATTTTTATTTAGCTACAAGTTCGATTTTTTAGATGCAGCAGAAAATGTTTCTTCATTGACCAGGCAAAAGAAAATTCACTTACACAATTCTGTCTCTGCTCCCGTAATTCCCATTAAACTTCCATTTTCAAGACCATGGCTCACCATTGCATCTGTAGACGAGGTCAGACCAAATGATCATCTCTTGTGAGAAGCAGAAGACCCCAAGACGACCACCCTTGAGGGCGTTGTCGAAAACGTTACCGGAGTCAGCGACCATGTTCTCGCCCTCGAAGATGCGGAGTCTGATCAGACCAATGTTGGGTCTGTGGAGCAGCAGCCAGCGATAGGCGGTCTTTTCCTTCCATCCGACGTTACGAGGATCTTTCCAAAGTAGTTTTACCTGTACAAAAATATTAATATTCAATCGATCGTTATACTTAAGCAATCGCATATGAAATATTGTTTCAGCGGCAATTCTAAATCATCGAAACGAGGGATTGGATTGCGCTCGCACCTTGCTAAATTTGGAGATTTCCCCAAAAATAAATTTCTGCATTTTTAGTATTAGATTTACTATTGCAGGCAACAAAATTTTTCCTTCATAATTTTCAATTCAATAATATCCAAGGATAATTTAAAGACGCGTCTGAGAAACTGACAACAATCTCGTTTCGCTTACTTGTACCCTTAGTGCTTCAAAATAACAAATATGAATCTCTTTGCCCAAAGTTTCGCGGCACGACACTTCGAAATAATGAAATTGATCTTACAGTATCAAACCACAGCCTTTAAGAACCACGAGTAATAAATACCTGATTGTCGGTGTCACCGGTGTGCCATAAAGAGTTCCTCATCATCTGTCCAGGTCCAGAGTTGGACTCGACGAGCTTCAACTGAATGCCAGGCTCGGCCACGGCTCTGAACGGCGTCGCTTGCCAGTACGTCTGCGTGTTCTTCTTCCACATGACCGTGTAGAAGTTAGCGTTGTTCTGGTAACTGAAGAAAAGCGAATGAATTTTACCACAAACGAATGAATAAAATACCAAGTTAAAAAAGTTAAAAGTAATCATTATCGTCGCATCAGAAAAATATATACTCATTAATAACTACTTGAATTAAAGCTTTTGATTTGATAAATAACTTGGTCAGCCTCAAGACGAAAATTTTACCGTTCAACGAGACTGGACCCTTTCATAGTTAAACGAACCTGAAAATAAAGCCTACATAATCATCGTCGATATCGGTGTCAACGAAGAAGGTTCCTTCGAAATCCACTCCGCCGAACTTGTGGAAGCCTGTAGGGATCAATTTCAGTGAGCGTCAACAGCAGCTCGGCATTCGCAAGCAAATTAGGAAGATGCATATTTTTAAGATCATTATTTCTAATGCGAAATTGTTTTGCTCTTCAGGTTCGAGAGAGTATTCATAAATTTGTCAATTGAATTCATGCCGTTCCAGAGCACTCGCAGGATATATCACGTTAAAAATATTAAAGTGAAATAAATCGTAAGGTGAATACGTTTGTGTGAAAATAATGTTCGGTTCAAGGAAATATATATTACAGAATGTTTCGAACAAAATTGCTGCTCCTCGAATTTTGAATACAATTTACTTGTAAAAATTGTTATTTTTTTGAGTTTCCTGAGCTAAAAATTGTTGTTAAAATAAAGTTGCTGAAGAATTCGCTTAACTAAGCCTTGTTCTCACCAACAGCCAAACCAGGATCTGAGTTCATCGTTTGCACAATTTCAGCGCCGTTGTTGTAGATCACCCAGTTCGGGTCAATCTGTGAATCTCCCTCAGGATCCAACACCACAGTCTGGTAGGATCTGCAAAGAATCTCATTCAGAAGCAGTCCGAACGATTTATACTAAATTTTTGGAAGATTTCGTCATGATTAAAAGAAGTAATGAAACTAATCCCATTCTGAAACAATCCATACAAAACACTCCAGCAGGGATGCAACATTTCTCATCGGTTGCGCAGTTTCAAACAACCTACATGCATGGATGCATGTTTTAATCGTAAATGGATAATGGACGAATTTTGGAGTTGATAAAAAGTACCAATAATAATGTACATATCAGTAATTGTTTTTTCAATTATCATGTATAATCAGTAACTTTAGTTCTAAAGCAATAAGGTTTGATTTCCTAGAACTCCTTTCATTGTTGTTTGTTATTCTTTACATAAGTGGAATAAGAGCAATGAATATCTAAACAAACAAAGAATCGGAGCTCGGATTTTGGTCCAGAATTGGTGCCCTCTCATCCTAAAAATTGCAATATTCTTTGGAACGAACCTGAAATCAGTGGCATAAATTTTGGAGTTGTTGGGGCAGTTGTCCTTGAAATCAATGATGAGGTCGCCATCAAAATCTTTTTCGCAGCGATCCCCGATTCCGTTTTTGTTTTCGTCGCGCTGGTCTGGATTGAAGACAATCCAGCAATTGTCTTGCAGGTTGCTGACCTTGTCGCCGTCAGCGTCATCATCGCACAGGTCGCCCATACCATCGCTGTCAGCGTCGTGCTGGTCTGAGTTGGGGACGTCGATGCAGTTGTCTTGGTTGTCCTGGACGCCGTCGCTGCAAAGAAAGGAAAGTAGCGACAACTGTTTTAATTTTGTTATTGTTGAGCAAGTATTGCTAACAGTGCAGTTAATAGACACTGGGAGAAACGAAACTCCAATGAAGTTTTGAACACAAATGGCATACTTTATAATCAAATAAAATAGGGTTAAGAATAATCATAGACACTGAAATAATACCGAGAACAAATGAAATATAACCAAAAAACTAGAAGGACCTAAGATTGGTTGATAAATCAGTTTAGTTTGATAACGAATCTGTAATAAAAGCAAAGTTATGTTCTCACCGATCCCTGTCGATGTTGTTGTCGCATGCGTCGCCCACCAGGTCCTTGTCGAGGTCCTCTTGGTTGCGGTTCCTCACGAGCGGGCAGTTGTCGCAAGCGTCACCGAGGCCGTCGCCATCCTGGTCCCGCTGGTCCGAGTTGGCGATGCGGGGGCAGTTGTCGTCGACATCGTCGATACCTAAAATGAAGTGTAAAGTTTGACTGCGTTTAAAATGTTTAGGGATTAATTATTGGTATGGATCTGCTGCTACCAGATAGTTGCTGAATCGGCAGAAGCAGAACTCCGTGCTCATTTAATGTTGGCTATGTGAGCCTTGCTTTAAAAATGTGTTTTCTCATACACAGCTCATTATGAACTTATGCATTAATTTCTCTCGGGTGTTGTGCTACAGTTCTTGAGTGAAGCTGACCATCATTATCGTTATCACGATCGCAGGCGTCTCCGATTCCATCGCCATCGTTGTCCTCCTGGGCCAGGTTGGGCACAGTCGGGCAGTTGTCGCAGGCGTCGCCCTGGCGGTCGGCACCCGCAGGGTCCGTGTCCTCTTGTTCAGGGTTGGCCACAAGTGGACAGTTGTCCTATTAAACAGAAATTTCGTTAAGTGAAGAAACAATTTGCGTCTTGAATGCCATGATTATGCAGCATTATGCTAAAATTGGTAATCGAAAAAAGTAAATGAAAGCGTTTATACAAATCTAATTTGCTTTTCTTCGCCACTCTATTACTGGATCTATTGAAAATGATCGAGTGATAAGAGGATTTCGTGTACAACTATAGAGAAAAAATTGCACGAAAAAAAATAATTAAAAAAACGTGGCCGAGGTCGTACCGGGCCGTTGGGTACTCCATCGTTGTCTGCATCGTCATCACAGGCGTTGCCAATGTTGTCGCCGTCGGAATCCTCCTGGCCGGAGTTGGGCGTCTTGGGGCAGTTGTCCTTCCGGCATCGCGTGCTCAGACAGCTCGGGCCGAGGTCGTAGTCCGGCCACCCATCCAAATCGATGTCTGGACCACAGATCTTGCCGTCACCAGCCCAGCCAACTCGGCACTTTGTACGATAATTTCAATACATAAAATACAATTGACGCATTCAGTAAAATTCAATGACTAAACTCTTACGGTAAAAAGGGATCTTGAAAGCTTGTTAGAAAACTGTTATTTTCATAGGTCAAAAAAAAAATGGCCGCGTTAAATTAAACTCCTGAAATAAAGTATGACATTGCAATAAATTCTTTAGAGAAGTCGTTGAACATTTTGTCCTACAAAATTAAGTCTTAGGTTGAAACTTTTTCGTTCACAGTTAAAAATTTTCTCACAGTGGTGGATACCGGACAATGATGCTCATAAAGTTATTAATATTAAAGTAGTCAAATTGGACACGGGCAGAAATAGTAGAAATACAAGCGAAAAATCAGAGAAAAGATTCTTAACCGTGCAACTCTCTGCAACTCTTTACAAATCTCAAGCTCCCAACCCCCTACAAGTCGCTATCGTAAAACTCTTTACAACTCTCAATCGCTCAACTCTTAACTCTTAATAGCCAAACTTTTTATAGAGCAACTCTATACCCCAACTTTTAATTCCAAACTCTCTATACATTTTAAGCCCCCGTCTCTCTACAGCTTTTAATCCCCTAACTCTCTACAAGTTTTGATCCCCCAACTCTCTACAACTCATAATAACCCAACTCTCTGCAACTTTTAATCCCCAATTCGCTACAACTTTTAACCCCCCTAATTCTCTGCAAGTTTTAATCCCCCAACTCTCTACAACTATTAATTGCCCATCCTCTGAAACTCTTAATAGTCCCCTACTCGACAACAAACTGCGAGCTCGCACCACAATTCCTATCCTGAATTTCATGACCTACCTCGCAAATGTAGTAGTCGAGGCCGAAGGGTTTGACGCATTCGGCGTTGGCATCGCACTGAGTGCCATCAGGGCAGAGGCCAGGGCGGTTGTGGCATCCCGTGGACTGGTTACCGATGAAACCTGCAGCGCAGTCCCCGCAGTAGAAGCCTCCCTGTTACAAGTCCACGTAAACAATTTGATGAATGAACTCTTGGACTGAAAAATTCTTGAACCATAACTTCGGGGTAAAATCTTTTGAATATACTGAATTTACAATTTTATTTGAAAAATAGTTCAAATTTAACTGAAGTTCACTCAACAAGATGTGAAAGTAAATACCATAGATAAATAGGTGAGGGACCTAATTCTACAGAAAACCGTAATATACATTAAGCTCTTCTAATCATTCGATTCATCCAACCAGAGGACAATACAAAAACTTGAACACTATTTTAAAACCGTTCGAGGAAATTGCACACACAAGTGATAACAAATTCATCGCATAATGATACTATGAATAAATTGATTATAAAAAAGCAGTCAACAAATTTGCACGTCTTTATAGATAATAAACTTTCGTTTATAGGTAAAATTATTGTCATTAAGTTTCTTATCTTTCTCCAATATGTAAGTTCGACTTCAAATGTTCGAATTTAACAAATTCCGCATTTTCTACTGTCAATCTCATTTGATTATACACCGTAAGTTCTCGTGAAGAATAAATTTATACTGAATCGTTGCCTACCTCAGTGTTGACACAGATAGAGTTGTCGACACAGCCGCCATTCCTGCCATCGTTGCACTCGTTGATGTCGTAGCAGCGCTGCCTGTTGCTCATGGCGAACTCCAAGCCGATGCCCTGCAGGCCCTGCGAGCCCGTGTAGCCCTGCGGGCACGCGCTGCAGCGGAAACCTGGGGCCAGGTTCGTGCATCGCGCGCGCGGGTCGCAGGGCTCGGCCAGGTCACACTAGCAAGTGGAAGGAGTATTCATTGAGAAGGAGTATAGTATTCATTGAGAAGGAGTATAGTATTCATTGAGAAGGAGTATAGTATTCATTGAGAAGTCAAGTCTAGGAAAACTTATGGGAATTTTTTTAACTGTACAAGGAAATTTAGTCATGAGTTAGTGCTGAGGTATTCATCTAGCAATTGATAAATGTGGGCGACAATAAATTTAATGGGACTGCAAGCATGACCAATAAAATGTAGAGGTGTATTCTAAAATCGTGTCACGAATTGTAACGCATATTAAGTCGAAACTGTGTAAATGCCGATCATGCTCGATGAGGAGCAGTGTCTGTCTGTTAACATGTCAAAATTGCCAAATTTTAGCTGCAATTTTAGAGTGAAATAAAGTCTCTCACGGACAATTAATTGATTTGATTTGATTTGATTTGCAAATTACTTAAGAAAGCACAATTACAGGGATAAAGAATATATTTTTAATGACTCTCATCGTCTTTTTCAGGGTTTCAATGCTTCCTAGTATATTACAATGTTGTTTTTTAAAGTCAGAGAAAGTCGATCGAATTTGCGTAGGTGTTCATTAAAGAATTTAAGTTTGGGCGCACAGATAGCACTTATGTAACGACCATTGGTTTCGTACGAACTTGAACGAGTTCTTCTGTTCATGATGATGACTGCTAAACCCGTAAATTTTGATTGTTTTCGTGAAAAATATTTACATTTAAACTTGCCGTAGCATTAAGGGCTGTTAGTCACTTCACTCGATTCTAATAACATAACACAATTACCTCATCGATGTCCCGACACAAGGTCCCGTTGCCCGTGGACCCCGGCGGGCAGGGTCCGCAGCGATAATAGGGGTTAGAGTTAGTGCCCACGCACTGCACCCCAGGGAAGCAGGGGTTGGGGTTGCACGCGTCGATGGGGCTACATGTAACTCCGTCGCCGGTTTGACCAGCAGGGCAGTTGCCGCATCTGAAGCCATCAGGCATATCGAAGCACTGAACTCCTGAAACAGAAATTTATACTTTGAAAAAAGAACCAAATGTAGGACCTGAAATTAAAGGATCGGAAGAACCACTAGTAAAACAATAATATTACGCGAAAATAATGAGCGTTCATTCATAACTTTAATTTCAACCTGAATTCGTAATGCGTAAAGTTCAAAAATAAAGTAAAATGAACTAAAAAATTAACAATTCATTATGATGAGCTAAAACATTCATTAACTAAATCATGTAGGCCAAACTCGGAACGATCAGTGAGGCAACCATGATAGAGAAATCTAATATAAGAGATCTTCGAATTTCTGGCAGTTAATATTCAGAATAGTATGTAAGTTTTAAGCATAATTTCCAAAAATTTCGTCAGAATTTAAATGTTTTGTCGATTTTGTTGATTTGTCTGTAGTCCGTAAATAATTCCTATGCATTGGGTGTATCAGTATCGTGTTAACGAAATTTAAGATCAAAGTGAGCTTGAATTGCGGATGGCTGTTATGGATGTCGTTGACTCCAACTTATGTACAGTATATCACTCCCCTAAACTAGAACAAATGTCACATCGACCATACGGAAGATGTCTTCATAATTCTAGATATTCATCTGATAATTCTAATATATATTTTAAATAGAGTTCGAAATCACAGTTTTAACCATTCGCACATACACCAATGACCTTGAAAAATTCAATTTTAATTTGAATGTAAATAAGAAGATGAGATAGGATTAATCACTTAACTGACTGTATTAAAAGTCAAATGTTTCTACTTTTTTGACAACTGTATGTTATACCGGCAGTGCAATATCACAAAAATTATATGATAAAGATTTTAGCATAAATGTTATGCTAAAAAAATTCACTCAGCTATCAGACAAATTTTTAAATTAAAATAATTGTTTTACTAGCGAAATAAGATTTTTTTAGTGAAACTTATTATCTACAGATAATCCGAACCAATTTGCTGCAAACAACTCACCGGGAGCACAAGGTCTGTCCCGGCATGTCACTCCGGGCGCGCATTCTTGGCCATTGCCGATGAAGCCACGCGGGCACGGGCCGCAGCGAACGCTACCGTCGGCGGAGGGTATGCAAGTAACCCCGCGGAAGCACGGGTTGGGCTCACACGGGTTATCGTCTCCTGTCCCAAACACTAAATTGTAGCGAATAATACTTCAAAGTACCTACTTAAAAATCTTTTTATATGCGTCATAAGTTACTTTTAACTAAGCTAGAACAAATGCAGTTTATAGATTGTTCCGCGCAAGTGGCCTTGAATGACGAGTCACGTGCGTAGATAAAAGAAATTTTTCTGAATTTTCGTAGAGACAATAATTTGAGCACAGGGCAAAAGTTATTTTGAGACGATGCCATTCGAGAAAAACACGAACTGATTCGCAGTTTGGCGGAATTAAAAAAATGAAAAATTTACCGAAATTTGTTTTAGTCTTTTTTCCTGAACTCGACGTAGGAAAATCGCATTTGTGTACGTAATTTATGTTAATTATTTAAAATATGCCGGTTACTTTTACATGAGGTTATTCTATGAAAAGGAATTAAGTGATCTAAAGAGTATTAACGGCTTAGAATGTAACACCGACTGCTTGACCCGATAAATTGCATGCAGAAAAATTCGGTAGCGCTTCTTTGATTTCGTTTCAAATTTCATTCATCGTTATTCTTTGAACAGGTGCTCCATTTATACAAAGTTCAAGAATACACAAAACTTATCAATTTATCAATGAGATATTTCGACAATATCGTTCATGCCGATATCTGTAATATGGATTTGATTACAATTTTTTTCATTTCTTAGCATCCCATGATCAGAATTTTCCATGTTTACCACTTGAGCAAAATTATTCAAAAACATTTCTCGGCTGTAAGGCTGAACAAGAAAGTTTCACGAAAATGAGATTTATCATTTCATTATGCCTTGTTTGATTTAGTGGAAGTAAGTTTTCGCCACACAAAATCAATTTAGAACATAAATAAATAATCGCATGAACCTATAAGCTACGAGGATGTTGAACAAAAACGCAGGTTACTTTGAAGAGTTTACTGCAAACGCTGCACAACATCCTACGTAACTTACGGACCATGCAGCCCATGAGTGGCCCGTGCATCCATATGATCAATTCTAATATCGCCAACATTGAGCTAATTATCTTTAAATTTATCCGCAAACCTTGTATGTTTTATTTTTGTAGAAGTTACATGACAGAACAAAGTTCTTGAATAATTTTGGTAAATACCTAGCAACCAAAAAAATGTAGCAACACTTTATCGCCAACTAGGCAGGAACGCAAAATTTGTATTTAATGTTCTATTTAAGAGTAAACGAACAGAGCCCAGTATAGACACGTATTCACGCTGTGAATGAAAAATAAGAAATTCCATGCTTAGCATACGAGTTTGAGTTTTTTGTGTGTAAAATTTCAAACTTTGGTTAGTTGAAGAAATTAGTAATTGAATTGTCTATGGTAACTATAGCAAGCTTCACAATACACGGTTAGTTTGATTAATTTGCTTCAAGATAAGGTCTTACAAGCACTATTCTAAAATAAATAATTATTATTTCAAGCAAAACAAGTAATCAAAGCACTTATTGCAATAATATCAAGATAAAACACCACATCATCAAAGACTAGTTCGTGGCAGTCAAAAATTACAATTGTTCTCTTCTTATAAGGTGCTTATCGCACAAATGACTTTGGATAAAAAGCATAAAAAATCTAATAAAATATAATATTATACAACGATTATAAAAATAAAAGAAATTCGTACATCATTTTAATCAAATATAAACATATTTAATAGTTAATGAATTAATGAACTAATTTGCAAATTGCGCAGTCAGAATCTTGCAGAAATTTCGGAAATCAACCATACGTTTCATATCATAGCGATCCATTTAAGTAACGTGGCTGTTGTAACGAAGCACACCTAAACAAAGCTATACGATAATTGACTGAAAGTACGAAGAAGTTTTATGTTCTGTCAGCTAAGAACTAAAGTTCTCATTACGTACCATATTAAATGACTACACATTTTTCATTTAAAAGCTGATGCATTATTAAAAAATCCAACGAAAAATTTCAACACAATCCGTCATTTGAGGATACATAGTTTTAGGCGTAATTCTATGAAAGAACTGCTCGAGAATCGTCCCTCCTTTTTAATGAAGGATTAATTGATATAAAAAGAGCATGCACTGGATTAACAGTGGCCGCTAATGTAGCGATGGTCGGCCGCCTGTAGCGCGCCTATAATAGCTTATTTGTTGAGCGCCTACCAGGCTTGCAGGCCTCGCAGTTGAGGAGCGCGTCGCGCAGCAGCGCCGTCTCCTCGCGCTGCCCAAAACCGAGGAATTGAACAAAAATTACGGAGAAAACATTGTTCAAATAACTTGAACACATTATGACTCCACAAAATTACAAGAAATCTGTGGTATTTTTATAACGTAGATGAAATTTTCGAAAGAAAAAAATGCAGCCGTTAGAAAATTGAGCCGACATTTTGAAAGTTAAATAGTCCACTTTAAACAAAGTAACCAAAAATTATCGTCAACAATGAAAAAAGTATAAAATTATCCTCAATAAAATATTTATTTCTAATTCTAGTATTTGAAACAGGCTGAGGAACTTCCAAACCCCCTTTTTACCTGAGTTTGGATTTCGATCTGGAGTTCCTTGATGGTTTCGATGAGCTCGCTGAGCGTCTTGACAAGCACCGTACCTGCAGCAGCACCACAACCAGTCACCGACGGGGACATGGGTGTACAATTTACATGCTACTTCATAACTATCGAATTGAGCTAAGGTATAACATATGCTACGGTATGTTATTTGGTGGTAGAGATATATTTATTGTAGAGCGTTACTAAGCGTGTGAAAATTTATTAGGACCATGTCATTCATTCAAACAAAGTAATTAAATTACATTAAAGTAGCATCATGTTTGGAATATTACCTAAAATCTCTTGTTCTCAACGTTGATGCCTTGATTTACTTTAAAGTTATCCATCTCCTACTTAACCGATTTAGGCCTTTTTAACTTTAACTAATCCTACTAGAATTTGACCATCAAAAGCATTATAAATATGAAAGTTTTTGTTCCAACCTTCAATTGCCTTTAATTGGTACCAAAGCTTACTTGACAGTTTACACCCTGCAGTCTGGTCATACCTGCCTTAGGAATAAATTATTTCGGTAAGTTATTTTCACGCTCCCTCTGATTTGTTCATAAATTCTTGTTCGAATAGTCTTGCTAACATGTTGTGTTGTAAAGTTCATATTATGGCTTCCGTGCCAAGATCTTCCCACGAAAATGTTGGACTTATTTGATTATTTGCTTATACTCTGCATTGAAATTTTTAAATTATTTGATTGTCAATATTCTGTATACATCTTACAGAAACAAATGTACGTGCTATCCGAAGATCTGAATAAAACTCTTTGCAATGACTTGTGTTGAAAATTCGGCTGAGCCTAAGGAGATTAGATAAAATATTGAGATTAATTTATGTCTGAAAGTTTTAGAATTCACTCACCGCTCTCTTCTTCGTGCTGTACTGGGATATCACCTGCAAGAGCAGAAAATGAGAAAGATATTACGAAATAGACAAAATATTAACCGTTTTTGGACTCGTTACAGTTTAATTCTTCACAGAAGATAATTTATGCAAGATTTTATAATTGCAGTGCTGTTAGTAAACGAAAAAACAGGATTTTAAGAGTGAAGTCGTCAACGCTAGTCAGTGTGGGACTGTCGAGTAAGAACTGGCGCACAAAGGTAGTCAAGGACACCAAACGAATCAGTACAAGAAGTTCCTAAAAATCCAGCCACGTGCTCTGTGCAGAGAGATGTAAATTGAATACTAACGCTAAGCTAAGCATAATTTGTTTCAGGAACAGAAATAGATGTTCAAAGGCCTGAATTGAAAATTTAAAATCAAACCAAATCAACCGTGAATCGCCAAAATAGCTGTTTTGTCCAGGTCAGATTCGCAATTTGCTTTTTATGCAATAAATTTTTGTGATGAATTTTGCAGAGCCCTTGCGCTGCATGATTGAGTTGAGACTGTTATCACACTGGAATAATGTAGAGGCTATTCTTTACATGATCGAGTCTGACAAAAGGATTGAACTAATCTGTAAACCACTGAAATAGCTGCACTATAGGAGTGACAAGCTCCCAATCCAACTACGAAGGAAATGACTCAACTGACCTGGGAACCACTGAACCAGCTGTTCTTTGGGTCTGACAAGCTCCAGAGGCTCCCGATACATTGAGATTATGACTTGAGCGTCCGCATTGGAGGAATTAGAGTAGGTTCTCACAGCAGCGCGAGGTGTCCATGCGGCTCCCGTAGCTTTAAAGAAAGCATCATGCCTCAGAAAGAGAATTATTTTATTATTTGTTAGGGGTCTGGCAAAGTATCCGGACGAGAAGGTTGCACAGAGAGAGAAGGTTCAAAGCTAATTGGGAAGTAAAATTGACGAACAAGAATAGCTCGGTTTAAAACATCTCCAGATAGCGTCAACTGTCACATAATTATAAAACTGTCACGCCAAGTACCGTTACTTCTTAGTGTCATGCTGCCTTTACAAGTAGTCTCTTATGACATAGTTTTTATTCGGTTGTCTGAGTAAAACAAAGCATAGTGAAAAAGAAGCTAGACAGGTAAGATCAGGAAAAATGCAAACAGTTTTTAAAAATCGAAACAGGAGCAATGCAGCTACTATTGCTGTCTACGAGGGTCTTTTCCCATTCAATGTCTCTTACTATAATTTTTTTTTTCACGGGTGAATGACTGTTAAAATTTTCGCTATAGTTTGGTTGAGCTTTCGAAAAGAGTCAATATCTACTGTTGAAGCCGCGTTAAATTTCTCCGGAAATATGTTCTTTGAAAAAACTGTTGAAATTCGAACACGTATAACAAATTTCTCGATTTCAAGAATATGAAAAGTTCATGTTACTTTCATAACCAATTACCTTTTGCAAACCGTGCTCGAAAATTGTTAGTTATGTTAAAGAAGAGGCAACAGAAGTTAGCGGTGCTGAAGTCAATTTTGATACAGAAAAATCATGCAGCTGACATACAACGAAATATGCATTCCAATCAAATTCAGACATGCAACTTTGGGCGGCCTCCGTTCACAAGGAGTCGCAAGTTAACAAGTCTTCGGCATTAGTAAATCTCAACGCAGGAGGCCAGGCTGTCGAGGATGGCGTTACCTCTTTTTAAGGCTGCGACTGGCTCGAGAGGAGGCAGCTGGATGGGTTGTGTGAAAGTGGGACAAGGCTCTCCACGAAACCGAAGATTTTGACATCCGTCAGCTGACAGTAAAATAAAATAGGCTTTCAAACGGAATTCGGGCCACAACAGCGGCACCAGTGATAAATGCTGCTGACATGCCAACATTAACAAGCAATTGAAGTGCATAGCGGATTGGAGCACTCAATGACCACATTCAACAATCGCTTCATTCTTTGTGAAGTGTTTACCGTTTGATTAGTCATAAAGTAGGAAACAGGAAAAGTGCCAGAAGCAACCGCGAGATGCAACCGTAGTAACTTACATTATATGGCCAATGATATTAGTGTGGATGTTCGAAACTATACTGTTACCAGTATTCCCACTTGTCTCTCGTTATGAGAAAAAAATATATTTCCCCAAGTGCAAAGAATAAGATTATGATTTTTGCGATTTTCGATAAGAAAAATAAATATCTAGAAACAAAATATTACGCGTTGGTTAGAAGGACAACCGTTTGTAGAAAAAAACCCCGACCGCATGTGGGATGGCGTGAAGGTCGTTTAATCTGAGCTGACTTCATTAGACCAGACATGCGCTCATAATCCGGGTTTAAGAACGATGTTTCATGGGAACCTTATATAGATAGCATAACACAGCAAATTTAACAGTGTGGAACTGTAAACCATTAACATTTGTTTCAATTTTTGCAGGCATTTAAATTCATAGTAATTAAATTAGGCTACCTCCAAAGCCCCAAGCTAAAATTATGATAAACATGACAATCTAGGATTGTCACCGTTCAGCTCGCCCATCTGCATTAGTGAGGAAACCCAACGGGAAAACGTCAATATGGAAACATTGTCAGCAATGGATACATTTTTGATGATCGACTAGTGAATCATTGTAATATCTTCTCTTATTGATAATCGTGTAGCGATTTTATTTAGTATATTCGTTATAACAAAGTTATACAGAAAGAGTTGGAATGTCCGTCGGTCAGATTTAAAGAGGAAAATGTCGAATTTCCTTGCGAAACAGTAGGTAATTTCATCCAAACGTACGATCCAATAAAAGAAAACTCAAAAATAATACGCAAATAGGGCAAGCTAGACAAAGAGGTATATCTTCAACAGACATTAACTTGGATTCGTTAGTCTGAGTCGTACTTACCTTACGGTCACAAGCGCGAATTCTTTCAAATTTATTGTCGAGAAAGGCATTTCCATGAAGTTAACGTCTCACCTTCCAGTGATGAAACGTTGCAATATGTTTCTCGTATAAATAAATTCATTTGATTTTTACATCCGTGACTCTCTATGATCTCTTGTACTTTTGACTTGAAGCAACGATCCGCATCACATCGATTGTTGCAACTCAACTCTATTATCATTTGTTTTAAAATTCAGATAGGCCACCTCTAGTTAGGTTCCGGCTGACGTAACATCTTATTTACTATTACTTGTTACTTATTTACTTTCAATACGCAGGCAAGCTCACCTCTACGGTAGGTATAGACTTCATTTGACTGAGCCTGAATGTTGGGGTCGTTGGCTAGGGTAGCGTCGGTGCAGCCTAGTTTGCTGAGCAGGAACATCACCTCGACGTTCACGTCCACGGTCACGTCAGACTGACGACCCCGGCGCTACAAAGAAAATAATCTCCATCATCTAAGGGAGAATTACAAATTCTGCAGGCACTACAAATGTTCGTTTTATGAGAATAAGAACTAAATAAACCTTGTACATCGTCTAACATTAAACATTTGCATTGAAATCATCGCATATCACAATTAATATGAAGATGTTTCACCGAAACAAATCGTTCGGTGAGACGAGTTCACGAACTGAAGACAGTGGCCCGGCAAATACCGGCATCGGAATAGATCACCATGGTTTACCGTCATTACAAAATTTCACAAAAACAATAAATAAATGTTTTAAGTAAATTAATTTGAGGTAAAAAATGCACTCCCGACTTTACATAAAATCGCAGTAAGATATCGATATGTCTTGCGTTTGAAACCAGATCACACCGGAGGCAAAAGCGTGGTAAGGAATGTATGCGAGGCAAGCCTCTGCCTGCTAAGGCAATCAACTCGACTGCACTGCTCGGGTGCGACATTCAAACGCGCGCCTCCACCAAACGTTTAGTTGCGCTCATAAGAAGCAACTTTGCGTAGGTGAGGCATGCATGACATCAAGCACATGTTTAAAGATCGCATGAGTCGTGCCAAGCTTCTTGTTATTATCTAACGATTCAATAAGCATCAAGTGGTTTGCAAGAATCTTAAAATTTATCTTAAATTTTGATTATAAGTTAATTAAAAATATTTACTTTAAATTTAAACTAACTTCACAAATAATAAAATACATTAAATTGGATATGAGTCATGCTCAGATTTTTTTGTTCATAAAAAGAGTCAATACAGCCAGAGGTATCGAGGCTGCAATTGTCATCAGCTTCGCAGAAAAGATATTATCTTTCAGCACTGCGCTAGTGAATTACCACCAATCCTATACTTATTTATTTCAAGTGGTCACTCACAACGACGAGTTTTGAGTCTTCTTTCGCCATTTGTTTGGGCGTCATGGGCAGGTCGATGGTTCCTGCCCGACGGCACCCCACGTAGACGGTGGCCTGGCCTGACCCCTCCTGCTGCAGCTCCACAAGCAGCTGCTTCACCAGCAGCTTCGGCGTCACCTCCGACACCTTCAGGAGCTGTCGCTCCACCTCCCCGCCCATCACCGTCTCGAAGATCACTGAGGAACAATAAATTTAGGGTCACTTTTCGTGTTATATGATGGCGCAAATACCCAAAAGAAGGGCTTCCTACGTTTCCAATATTGTTACGGAATGAGACAGAGAAATTTTAAGATCAAATTTTAATATTGGGTTCTGACCTCCACGCCACACATGCCATGACGAAAATTTTAAATAGGGCAAGCTCTGAGAAGGTTGCGGATTTTCGTTAAAGTTCTTTGACGTTGAGATTACTTTAGAAAACATATATAGAAAACGCTTCAAAATAGAGTGCATAATGAGATTAATGTATACACAATTGAGTTGAAAGTACGAATACTCGTGTATTGGAAACACGTAAGAATTTGTAGTGTATCGAATGAAGTCAGAAATATTCAATGTTTCTTGGTTTTAAGACAAACCGTTCCAAATGGAAAATTCTTATTCATTTGGTTTCGAAAATTTATAAAAACCTAAATTCTTTTGGTATCGATAAATTTTTTTTGTTTCCACATTATAAAAATCTCAATTATTTTGGTTTCGACATTTATTAAAATTTTGAACTGGAGCTGAAACACAAATCCCTGTAAGTAAAACGTATTAATTTTGAAACATCTACATTATTAGAAAATGACATTGCTATTTTGGTGACAATAAATTCACGAACTCGAATGTTTTTGTGATGAGTGTCACGGGATATGAATGTACCCGGATCCTCGTCAAGCTGTAGACCTCAGCGCTGTGAAGTTAGCATTGTTTTCAACAGTGAAGGCCACAAACAAGAACAAGGACGAGGGACTCAATAATTTATTAGGACTCTCAGTGCATGCCTTCGTGACACTCAGACGACATCTGCGTAGTCGTGATCTCGATCATGAACTTGACCTTCATCTTCAACACTCAGCATCATACTTGTCTTCGAATGAACATTGCTGGCATTTCAATTAAATTGAAGGTATTTTTATTCTCTCCACATATATATATGAGATTTTATTTAATGATCTATATGATCTAACTGAATTCAATTAATTACGATTCAATTAAATGAACTTCACTTCCAACTTCATCTTTAAATGGTATCTTAGACCCTCCTTAAATTATTTGAATACGTTGGCCGCAATAAGATACATATAATTCTTTGAGCAGTAACGGGTGAATAGGAGAAAATTTATTATATTTTGAAATCCCTCATTGTTAAGTCACTGAAATTCAATCTAATTCGATCATACAATATTTTTCATTTGAACCTATTTTTTAGCTTCAAGTGAGCTTAAATCATAAAAAAATTAGATTTTAATATCAATTCGAGTCAAGATCAGTAGCAAACAATAGATTAAATTCCATAGAATGCATTACAAACTTCTGACTAATTTATAACATCTCTACTAATAAAGAGCACTCAAAGGGCTGCATTGCACGTGAACACATTGCTAGTACTTCAGGGGAACCTGTACTGGTCGTCCCACTTGAGTCCCAACGTACCTGGCCCCTGTTGCCGGTCCAGGACGATAAAGAACCTGTACTAGTCGTCCCTCTTGAATCCCAACGTACCTGATCTCTGTTGCCGGTCCAGGACGATAGAGAACCAGTACTGGTCGTCCCTCTTGAGTCCCAACGTACCTGACTCCTGTTGCCGGTCCAGGACGATGGAGAACCTGTACTAGTCGTCCCTCTTGAGTCTCAACGTACCTGGCCCCTGTTGCCGGTCCAGGACGATGGAGTCGTCCCTCTTGATTCCCAACTTACCTGACCCCTGTTGCCGGTCCAGGATGATGGAGAACCTGTGCTGGTCGTCCCTCTTGATTCCCAACTTACCTGACCCCTGTTGCCGGTCCAGGATGATGGAGAACCTGTGCTGGTCGTCCCTCTTGAGTCCCAACTTACCTGGCTCCTGTTGCCGGTCCAGGACGATGGTGAACCTATATGCTGGTCGTCCCTCTTGAGCCCCAACGTACCTGATCCCTGTTGCCGGTCCAGGACGATGGAGAACCTATGCTGGTCGTCCCTCTTGAGCCCCAACGTACCTGAAGCATGTTGCCGGTCCAGGACGATGGAGAACCTGTGCTGGTCGTCGAACTCGAGAGTGAGCAGATCCTGCGAGTCGGACAACGCGTTGCGTCGAGGAGGACGAATTTTGTTGAAGGAGAGCAGCAGTGAAGGCTCGCGCACGCTCACGCTCAGCGACCGCGTCAGAGCTGGCGTGGGATACAGCAAGAAATAATTAGCCTGTTTCAGTCAGTATTATGAGGTAAAAAACCTTTTACACTCGCTTTAGTATGCGTTGTTTTCTTGCGAAGAAGAGATTAAAGATCCGATAAGCGTCAACTTGGCTTTGCATAAACCATAAATGAAATGAGTATAATTTTAGAACTTTATGAAGCTAAAAACGAGTATATAAATACATAGTTAAAATTTCGAAAAGAAGTTACTTACTCAATGTGGTTCAATGGCACAAGGAGAACAATTTTTTCGATTATATTCCAAGTTTTGTTATAACTAAGTGTTATTTTAGGGTCACATATGAGTTTTAAATGATTGCGGCGGTAAAACTGATCTGCATGAAAGTGTTTGAAACGAATCATAACCAAACGTTAAAAAATGGTTTTAGTGCTCTTCTCTTTTCCGGAAATTAATGAATTTTAAATATTTTCATCTACGGTTATGACTTACTACAGTAATTTGATTCCTGAAGGGCTTTGGTGTCCTATCAACCATACTTGACGTTCAATATTTTTCGACGATGGCAGAAAAAAATTACAGTTGTTGTCACCGAATTTTAGTTCTCAGCCGGACACGTTAATTAACCACAACGGTAAAATTGTTGTGTTGTCTGCTCGTAGCAGCGCACCGACTTTCAGTGGGGGCGCAATACATTGAGTTCTGAACGCATATTTGGCCATGGCAGGGATTTGCGAGATAAGCGTGCAGGACGCAACTCCCACGGCAACCATGACTGCCTTCCTTAACTCGGTTTACCCGCAGTTTTCGGAGCGTCACGAGCCACCAACGCGTCTCAATTCGATTACAAGCTGCCGATTCTAGCAGTAAACTAACTCCAAGCTTTCTCAGATTCGTGCTAGTATTTTTGGGCCACCCTGCTCAATTTCTGCTCTACCAGCTGGGCGCTAAGTTAAAACACAAAAAGAATACTAAAAATTTAATTATACAATGAACCGGCGTCCAATAGATACATTGAATATGACATGTGGTCGAAATCAAATCAGTTTAGGCTTAAAAGACCAAATATTATTCAAATAATTTTAGGAATACATTTTTGCACTTTGTACGTTAATGAAATATAACCTAAACCTATAGAGTAATCTAACGCGGGGGGAAAAAGTATCTGAATTCCTTCCATCAACGAACTTTTAGGGACTCAAATCTGATCTTTATTGCACGTATATTGCGAGTTCTTCCTCTTGTGTAATATCATTATAATATTAGAAATTTATTTCGTTGCAGACCGTCGGGAATAATTTTTGTGCTTGCCCAGTGATAAGTTTTGAATTCAGTTTACGTTGTTTGCTGGAAACAAGGACGACGAGCTCCGCCTTAGTGCAGCGCAGGGATGCAGCGGAAGATCTTCCAATGAAGGAGCCGAGTGACAGCTGCGCTCTGCAGAGCCTCGTAATGAAGATGAAGCGATAGAATGGCGCACCAACACTCAATTTCGGTCAAGGAGTTTCGCATGGAGATTTCCCGAGAAAAATATCACCACAACTCTAGCAGAAAACAACGCAACGAACACAATGTGTATAATACGCTCCAAGTGTGGTGCGCCGTTCGTTTCTTGAGGATAAGTGAGTCAAATTATGTTATTAAAATGTCGACTTGATGCCGTAAACGAAAGGAAAGTAGTTATTGACAGATTTGTAACGAAAAAAAAAAAACACAGAGATGCCTGGGACATGGAATGAAGGAAAACTATATAATGAAAATGTATTAAGATAAAATAACTGAAATTAGGCTTCCAACTAAACAAACAAAAATGTATTGTAATAAGAAAAAAAACTAAACCAAGCTGCTCGACCTAGTATAGCTATGGAACAGAATTGGCAGACGTTGCGAGTTTTTGGTTTGTGTTTCTTGCAAAATTTAGCCATCTCGATTGGTTCATCAGGAGTCAGTGGCCTCTTATCCACATTTTTCTTGCACGTTGACTTCATCAGGACGGCAATTATTGAGTTGAAACATGCAAACGATGTCATCAGAGCGGCAATAAACTTCAAGATATCTTATGTAAGCGGCTAACGATTAGATTGGAGTGAGTGCGCTCTGAATAATGTCCCCTCTACTTCAATTGTGTGTGGGTGTAAACCGCTAGAAAAGGCGCAGGTGAATTTAGACTCCATGTTGTGGGCGACTTGTGTAAGAAATTTAGGCGACTCGTAGACGTGATGCATTTAAAGGCGAGTCCAGATTACTTTCATTGCTCTGCGTTGGTGTGAACCATAGATGTCGTGTGGTCATGGGTGATTGAGAACAGCAGTTATTTCAATTGTAAGCGTCAAGGTGGCAAAGATTTTAAACTGCTTTACGAGCCTTGCTTCCGTGAATAGCATATAGTTGCGTCACGGTTTTTACAGAAGCTTCTTTGGAGCCCTGCTTTTTGAAATTAATTGGAATAATTTGAATGCTAATTTACTTTCAGTTGTTTGCTTGGGAGCGATTACTATGTGACTCGACAGAGTTATCGAGGTAATGAATTCTTTGTACTTTTTACATCTCAGTCCGGATTTCATATTCAGGAATTAGTAAAGTAAAGTTATCGTATAATAAACAAATTTGTACACACCAAGTGAATGCGAAAGCAGAGCCCTTCAGGTGAACAATGTTTACGTATGTATATAGGTCCCTATCAACTGCAGGCTATTTTGATACGGACGAAACTTAGACGTACTTTTTTCTCATTCATTTAGGATGGAAGGCCAAGCTTTTCGGAAAGCTCCCTACAGGTGTCATAACATCAGCTGAACAAACTCTTTAATTTTTATAGTTACAGAACATCAGTTGTTGCGCTTATGCTGCATCGATTCATTTAGTCAAGTTGGGGGCGTCAATCAACTCGAGTTGCTCAAGAGCTTCAACTTGACACTTGCCAGGACAACATCTGGTGACATGATGTGATTGACAACCAGGTTGCGAGTTTTCATTACACTATAGTATATAGTATCGCGCAATTAAACATACAAAGGTCATGAGTTATTTCAATACCTATTCTCATGGCAGGTCGTTTAGTTTAGGAAGGCTCTCTTATTACATTATCTGAGTTTATTCTAATTTTTAAAAACAGTGAATAATGTCCTATTTCACTCATTAATTAGAAGCTGTCACAGAATGAACAGCAAGCCCTTTAAAAAACTTCGGTGACACGGCAATTAAAGATCGTTGACAGCGTGAAGAGCGCGTCACCAAGTCACAAATTACGTGACCAATTCGAGCATGTCAAGGCACAGCATCGTGTAGCTCCATTAACCGTCACAATTATAGACTGAGCACGGTAAGTTCTACAGAAATTGGGGAATTCCACCGCGCTTCACATTTAATAGACGATACTAGCTAGTTTCATTGATCAGTCGCTTGCGAGTGTACATTTACTACATTTTATTTCATCCCAAGTTCTTTAACTCTTCTCTACACGCAGGGTTCGATTTTCTAAATAATTATTTGATACAGTTCGAAATTAGTGTATCAAATTAGATGCGAAAATTAGTGGTCAAGACGTAAAAAAAGGTTGATGAAAAAAGTAATAAGATTTGGGGTTATGCTGTTCACAGGGTTCTGATTTGAGAAGAAAAATACAATAATAATGAAAGGGTTGCTAAGGGGAATAAAATTGAATGCGAAAGAAATAAATGTTATTATTAACAGCTCTGTAGTTTATCGACAACATGGATGTTTCACAATTCTTGGGCAAGCGCGGCAGGACGGACACTGCACAACATCGTTATTGGCCTCTCCCAAGCACACCTCTCAATTTTTGGCTTGCTTTAGATCGATGTAAAATGTGTAACTATAAATGACTAAATGTAATGGCTACATAACATGCGACCAATGGGCGTGGGTCGAGCTGCGCTGAACGGTCAACCCGACCGGGACCGGCTGCTTTCTACCTGCACTTATTGGCTACCGCGGGACGCCCACGCTCAAACTTGTCCCTGTGGAACCCACGGGTGGATTTGGGAGCGGACTGTAGGCGATGGATTTAAAACCGGCAGCGACTTTGGTTGGATTTAAATGAAGGATCTGTTTAAGAAGGAAACCGTGGGATAAAGGCTGCACCTCTACGAAGTTTCATAGGCGCTGGTACCCTACGGTAGTTGTTCCACCTATGTTTGTTGTTCTCGGACTGTTGTACGAGTACAAATCATGTGGTAATAACATTTGTGTGAATTTTTTGTGATTTGAACTCATTCATTTTTACGCACTGAATAGAAAATCTTTCGAAAGAGATATAATCTCCATTAGTAAGGTCAAAATAATATGCAAAATCAAGTTACACTCTCTATTTTCAAACGTCACATTGTTCGTTGACATGTGTGTTTGAAGACAATCCTGCACACACGAATATCACTGTCGTCTTCTATCTGTTAGTCTGTTGATGTGCATTTTGCTTTTCAGGCGACTGTAAACGTGTCATAAGATAAGTAATAGACTGTCGGATGACAAGTAAGACAATAGTTCTTCGGTGACTCTCACGGAATCATTCATGAAGTTATTTGATGGAAATGTACGATGCTTTATGGAGACTGAACATCCAGAACTTTCGCATGAATAGCAATCAATTGAATCCCCTAGGCTATGGCCTAATCTTGTTTAATCTGTTGTGCCTAGCAAACCTAATTTAACCGGTTACACTTGACTAACCAAACCTAACCTGCTAACCTTGCCTAGGCATTACCGAGCACTGCGGGTAACGCCTTAATTACCGGTAAGCGTATAAATTAAAATATTTTCTAAGCGCTTATTTGTTCATGTTCACTTCAATTGAAGAAGCCAACGACTAATGTTTTTATCAGGTAATAGTGAATTTTTAGAACAGCTAGTCATAAGCCCCAGTACTTACATACTGACATTTATTAATATAGGTAACGTACCACAACCAAAAAATACGTTATTATTTGATTGAAGCTGGTGGTTGAATGATAGAAAAAACTTATGACCGTAGATATATTATTTGTTTCTGTTTATATAGATAAATATTTCGTAAATATAAGGATTCCAATCAAAGTCACTTTGTCAATCCTTAAATTATGTTGATTTAAAATGTCTCAACAAAAAAGAAACTTGCATCACTAATAAAAAATGAAAACAGCAACGGTAAGTATTCGAACACCAACGTACGCCGGGAAATTTTGTCGAGCATCGGTTAGGATGAATTAAGTGGGTCAGGGCGGGCAGTAGTGGGTCAGGGCGGGCAGTAGTGGGTCAGGGCGGGCAGTAGTGGGTCAGGGCGGGCAGTTCTTGTGCCCAAGGTTGTGCGCGCGGTCAGGGCTGTATAGAGGAGGACGCTCTCTCGCGCGTGCAGCCGTCAGGTGCTGCATTCATCAATACTTAACAGGGAAGATATGAGCGAGGGAAAACTTCGAGCGAAACGTTAAGAAACTTCGATGTTTTGGCACGCAAAAAACAGTATTTTTTGATTTGGGAACTTACTTAGTTGTTTTATTAGATGTATATTTGTGAATGATACATGCATGGTAAGTGACACTTTTTGGCTTTAATCATAGTGGAATAATGGGTAATGAGTGTAAGTAAATTAACTCAATATACGTATACTGTCTAGAATACTTTTGAGAAGTAGAGGATACTTTTTGTCATGACAAGTCAAATGTTTGATGGAAAAATAATTACACGAGTTATTGAGAGAATAAATTAAAATTTTCTGGCAATTTATCTCAATTTGGAAGAAAATTTTAATAAAACATATCCAACCAAATACTCCACAATATTTAAAAAATTCAAAGAAATAGCTGCAACAAACAGATTTAGTACCGCAAGAACCTTATTGGACGTTTTTGGCTTAGCATCTTTTACGGATCCTCTATTGAGATGAAGTCAGTCTTGAAAAATCATCTCATACCTGACCTTTATACTCAAAAAATATTGCCACCTCTTCACGACGTCGTTCCTATTTCGGCACTTTTTGAAATGTTACAGTGATGATTGCAACATTTAGTGAACTAATTTCTCAACAGAGAATGATCTTTCACTTGATAATTTATTCTCGATCTCGGGAATAACAGTAGTTGTTCTCTGAGCAAGATTTGCCCGCGAAGCAAAAAAGTACCGCCATGTCTGTTAAGAGTTGCAGGTTCACAAGCATAAGCTGGCGCCAAGCGCACATGGCAGGGAGAGAGAGAGTCAGGCGCCAGGTGGCAGTTTGGTAGGGCATGAACTCTAACCTAGGTAACCTATAGGCTAATGTAGGAAGGTTAATTTTGACGCCAAACTAATTTATCATCACCAAAATATAAAATAACAATCAAGACGGTTGGTAAATTTTGGAAGCGTGGTTTTACTTTGAATGTTTAAAGATGTTCGTTTATGTGTCGTCATATTGACTGAATGAAATGAAGTGGTAAATAATTAACAGGCTGATTTAATATTGGAAACTTGACTTTAAAAACAGAAAAACTGTGAGCTTTAAACATATTTTACAATACCAAATGCTTCGTCAACGTACACGGCCCACGGCATATTGAACTTTTTAAAAATCTAATATCTAAAAAATCTAAATCTAAAATAAATGTATCATCAGAGCAGTAAATGTTCTCGGTGAACATCAGGTTATCTATGAGTCAGAGGTTATCTTGCTTCACAGTCGCAGGATATGCATATTATTTTGATAATTTGTAGCGCTCGTAAAGCCATAAGTTTAGTGACCATATTGCGCTGCTTTGTACGCATACGCTTGTTGCCTTACAAGGTGCGTGGCCTTCCAAGTGAATCACTTTCTCCTGAACGGGTGATCACCTCCCCAGTAAATAAAATTGCCGGAGATAAGTGCAAAATAAGAGCACATTAAAAACAGAATATGATTCATTTCATAGAACATATCAAGAGTTGTACGAGAATACCAGCCGCCAGTTGCATTTATTATTCATTATTCAGTTCATGAGATGAACAGCTGCATGTAGCGATTATGATTCACATCATATCAGGGCATCATGTCAGGGCAGGGTAGCCCAGTTGTTACAGTTCAGAGTACAAAGATTGGAGCGGGAGTTGTGGGCTCGAACCCAGCTACCTGCGACAGTTTTGGTAAAATCGACGAGGTGGCCTGGTGGTTAATTAAGCGCAACAAAATTGGAGCAGTGAGTTGCATGTTGCTGTGTGAATTATTTGATGACAAGCTGTGAGAATTATTTGATGTTCAGAACCGGCGATAGATTTAATGGTCAATTCACAGTTGTGGCCATACTACGTCACCGTTGTGACCAAACTATACGTTTACAAATCATGAACATTTTTCGAGAGCATCAGACTAAGCTTCTGCCAGATATGATCAAGGCTGCATGAGGCATGTCCATGCATGATGACATACGCGTTGAATACGTCCGTTAAATGAAATAGAATCAATATCTGGGCATGTGGGTGAAATCGCACTATTCAAGGCTGCTCCTAATAAAAGCTGCGTTGTTTTGTTAAATGCTCAGGCACGTTTCGCACCTCTCGATCGGGGTTTGATATTTTAGAACGATTCGTGATCGAGCACACCGCGCACCGAGTCAATTACAATTCCTGGTAATTACTATTTATTATTTCATGAAAAGTCGAAAAATTTTACAGCATGAAATTACATTTAATGTTTCAATAATTTTTTTATTAGCGCACTTTTTGTCGCATCAGAGTGTAGTGCGCTAATAGTGTAGGCCGCAGCATCTGAGAAAAAGAAGCTCCCACGATCATACATCAAGGCAGCCCGGATGTCTTCGGGTGTGCCGAGCTTCTTTGGTCGTAAGTAATGCATACAAACATGCGTGGGCCGCGAGCATTGCAGAGCAGCGGGCGTGATGACGCCGCCGCTGCGTGGCGTAGGATGCAATACGCGTGACTCTGAACCACGCTTCCGACGGGATGAGCGAGGCGCTGAGCGTGAGAAACTTGTTTATTCTCATGTACGGTATTTGAATTAATCGTAATAACAAAATAGCCTTGGCCACTTTCCATTAGGGGTCACAGTTGAATTTCGAAATGCTCCCTTGTGTTGGCTGCATTTAAAATAAGGAGCCAAGGGTTTCCCGATACTCAAAATGTGGATGCTATGTAATGTAATTTAGGATTATTTTCAAAAAATTGCAAGAATCGCGCAGTATAGCTATCATCCTCTGAGGAGATCGGAATACTCCACACAAAATTATTAATATAAAATTATTAATTAATTATGAAGTTAATATACGGTACTATATTATTATACTAAAAACTATTTATCATAACCTGAATGGAAGGCGAAATTCCAGGCCCTATATAAGGGAGTGTCAAGTTCACCGTGTTACAGAACAACGTTAATGCTTTCCAAACGCGTATATATAGCGCCCTTATCACGTCACGCTCTAGGCCAATCAATATCAATGAGAGTGCAATAAGTAAATAACTCCAGAAGGATTTTACGAATCATCAAATTCATGTACCTAATTCTTTCCAATACTCTTAAGTCGTCGAGTGAGACACGTTACAATCCGATGACGTGTTGCGTGACTAATCTACATATATAGGGAGGCTGCCAGACGTGAAAACGAGTTTATAGATGTGCCTTATAGAGCCACAATCAATTAATTATTTTTTTTCAGGATGCCCACGAATTCAGAATAAAGTAAGTGGGTAGTAAATAATTTTATAATAATCGTCAACATGTTTCATAAGTTGACCGCTAACACAGCGCGCACAAGAAATTTTAGTCGTCATGGCTATGCGCCAAAAAGTTTGATATAACTTCTGGGGCGTGATGGATTATATTGTTTAATGTGCATGCTGATCCAAAACACAATTAGCAGGCAATAAACAATCTTAATTGAAAATTGGTACACGCCTTGTGTGGTAGTTAAATTAGTCTTCAAAGCTAAGAAAAACTCGTCTGTGCCGTTTAGCTATTTTTTAGAGAAAATATGTCGTGTCGCTGTACTAATAGAAAAAATTGTTTTAAGAAAATCCTCGGAATTATAATTTCTGTAAAATTATTATTTTTATTTATTTATTTACCATTATAATAGGGATTTATTGCTTGACATATGAATTGACTATTTGTAATAACCGGACGTACGGTTTATCGATGAAAAATTCCAACCAATCGTTTATACATGTTTATGTAAAGGTACCTAGTTTAGACACCCAATAAAAATAATAGCCATTTAATTTAAATGTCAGAATGTGTGGTAATCAAGGAACTAAAATACAAAAAATCAACAAAACAATAACGAAACCGTTCAAAAATAATTTTCGTAGCTTTTAACATACCCCGACGGCAAGGCTCTCCGCGCAGCGTGTGAAGTCATAAAGCCTTTACTGTCCATCAAGACGAATTACTGCTCTTGGATTGCGACATGAACACCGGACAGTAGAAGCTACAACAGATCCTGCTGCTTCCTCGGGAGTTTTCAAGCAGAAGTGTTTGCACTCAGAAAAATAAATGGATCATATTGTCCAAATGGTGACACACTGTCCTACCCAATGTACGAACAAAGAGAGGACACTGATACGCCCTGTTGCAGAGTCATATTGAGTGACGGTGACCCATACAATGGCAAAAGGTGCGTCATTATTTGCACAAAGTTTCACTCATATCTCTGCGTGCATGCTGAGATGAAGCTTGGTCATAGACCGACTAGGCGCGGCGTAGTCTGTGGGGCTTGGACCAAACTGCCAACGACTTGGTTTTAAGCCTTTGCGATTCAAGTTTTTTCTAAACTATCGGATAGTCGTAGACAGGAATCCACGAAAAAAATTAGCAGAAAAATTTACTAAGCAATAATTGGGATTAAATTGACTCTCAAGCAATCTGAAAATAATTCAATCATTAAGTTTTAGATTTATCCCCTCAAAAAACGAGTAAACTGTTCAGTGGCGCAAAAATCGAACCTAATCCAGTATTTGCAATATCAAAACTGCAATGTGTGATACTTCATTTCAGTTAAGGCTACAATGACACTCATAACTCGCGGTTATAATTCTTACCTTCATCAAGATTAGCAGACACGCACGTGGCAAGCACAATGATGAGCGAGATCAGAAGGGACTTCATGATGCCGAATTCAAGACGAACAAATTCTAGACAAATTTTGATCTCCAAGTTACGTACAACTAGTTAGAACATGAAACAATATCATTTGCTTACGTTGGATGACTTATCATGTTTTCGCCTATTCAATGCTTTGAATACAGTTTATTCTAGATGAGTCAATTGTTGCACTAACACTCCTTGTTCTTCGGTCGGTTCCAGCTCCAACGGAGCCACGCGCTGCACCGACCTCGTGCGAGCTCAAACCGCAGAGTAATGAACGATCGACGACGGCCACCGAATGAAGGTCTTCGGTGTCCTTCATTCAACATAATTCTTCTCGAGTTCTGTTGTTGGACCTTGCGACCTGACTCCCACCATCATGCCTTGCATGCTTTCGACTTTTGGTGCGTACTGGTTCAATTCAGATTGTTGCAGAGCATCACTTGCCACGTGATAGTCTTATTTATGAATTTCTTCCATTTTAGTTAGTAAAGTTTTAGTTTTCATTTTATAGAGATATTTTTACAAGAGCAATTATCCAGATTATCAACAAAAATTGAACAAAAAAGTGTTAGAATTTCTTATAATAATTTCAAATTTTCTTTAACTGCTAAAGTTCGGCGTATTCCTAAGTGTCAAGTCGATTTCAGCTCTAATTCGTATGTTGTTCACATGATCAGCTGCTTGCACACCTTAGAATTAACTAAAAATAGAGAAGAACGCACATCCTTGTATAAAGTCAGTATCCTGGTATTCAAAGAGTGATAGAGCGCCAGCTAGAATAGCAAATCAGCGGCGTTAATGCGCTGCCTCAAAGCAACGGCGAGCAAATTCTGAAACCAACAGAAATTGGGAATAACGACTCTAATATGTTGTATCAGATATTATCTTTTATATTTCCTTATCTCTCATATAGATTTGCTTTCTGACAATTACTCACAGGCTCCCATTAAGCCCACTCAAAGTGATATGTATTCTCAAAACATGGTTGGTGGTCACCAAGGAGGTCGTCGGTGAAGGCGTAACTCGGGTCGCAAAGGTTAGGTAGATAGGATACCTGCTTGTGTCCCTTTCTGATGGGCGTCAGCTGGCTTGCTTTGGTAGCTTGATATTCCAGTGAGAGGGAGAGAGAGATCTTATCACATGATACCAGGCGGGGCTTGCTCTATAGTTCCCCAATATAGAAGTGTTTCTCTGAAACTATTTTAAGGCAACAGGTCAATGTATACGTGATGTTGGGACAAAGATTTTTTATTGGGCACATTTGTAAACAAAGCTCTGGATCAAGACAAAAATTTTTTGTCCATTTTATGATATTATTATTAATTATATAATACTGTTATAGTCACATATTAGTGACATCATCAGCCAATCAAAGCAGATCTTGCAAATATATATACATGCATTAAACTTAAAATCAGAAGATTACAAAGCGTGCACGCAGAATCACTTGCATTAATTTGCTGTCTAATCCATTGTGAGTACGGTTTCTGTACCTATGTATATCATATTATTCATATACATAAGGTTCGGAAAAATTGGTCTGAAAAACAAGTATAAATAATTTTATACATCTACCACCTGCATATACTTTCAATTAAAAAAATTCTCGATCGACTGCTAGGGTAGTGAAGTGGATTACCACAACTAAATTCAGGTGAAAATCTACATCGCACTCAACCTGTAACGATTATTTATCTAATTCAAAATTGATAATTTCCAGACTCTAATTAGAATTGAGTTGGCATTTATGAGCCAATTCTTATAATACAACATATAAATAATATTTTTTTAATAATCAGCACGCTAAATCTAACTTGATATGAATTTATGTTCAACTGTTAATTGACAGTGTTCTAAAAGTTAACATGGCCAGCGAAAGCCTTTTTTTATACAATATAATGTATTGAAATTTTAGCTTCTAATCATCCAAGTTACTTATTTAAATCCTCTTTAAGAGTCATTTTTTCGGCTAGAAATTCTTTAGATGCAAAATTTAACGACTAACAGTGTTATTTTTGTATTTGAAATTATTGGCCAAACTTGAGATTTGCCGGACCAAATATTGTAAAGACGTCCAGCTGTTTGTTCAATAAGCGGATTAGAGAACTAATCCGCGATTCATGTTTCGTCGTCATCAGTGTTGAAAAAATGTCATCTCAAAGTGTTTTCTCTCGTAATCTACCGGTTGTGAAACAATCTTTAATAGCAGTAATCGGTAACACTGGATTGTTTTTAAAGTTTGTGTGTATATTAGTCATCATTGGTCATGCTCTGTCTTATTCAGATAGTGCAATAGACGCCCTCAGTGTAACACCAGGATATCTACTGCCACCGACATTTTGGCTCTGGACTGCATTTACTCATTGCTTTTTGGAAGTGCGTCTGTGGCAAGTTTGCGTTGACCTCATCACTCTCGGACTCTGTGGAAAACTGATAGAGCCATTATGGGGAAGCTACGAGATGATACTTTTCTTATTGTTGGTCAACATATCTGTTGCCTTCATATCAACACTCTTTTACCTCATCCTTTACATCTGCACATCAGACCCAGTGGTCTTATTTGAAGTGCATATTCATGGCATGGCAGGATATATTGCTGGACTCTCTGTTGCTGTGAAACAAATTATGCCAGACCATGTACTTTTTCACACAAGAACTCCACTGGGTAAAGTTACAAACAGACATGTTCCTCTACTGCTTTTCATCACATCTATAGTTTTATACATCAGCGGTTTGTTGGAGGGTCTGTATGCTACCATGATTGGCTGTGGCATTGCTGTGTCATGGACTTACCTTCGGTTTTATCAAGTGCACTCAAATGGTACCAGAGGAGACTTGGCAGAAAGTTTCACATTTGCCAGGTGATTGTTTTAATAATGATACTCTCTTCCATTTTCTTTAGTTATAATTCATATAATTTTATTTGTAACAATTACAATGCAATATAAAAGGCAGGAAAATATCTGTAACCATTGTATATAACTTTAATTTTGCTCATATATTAAATATATATATATATATATATATATTCCATGGCCCATGCATGATTGTTTCTGGAATTTTTAATATTGTCTGTATAGTGTAGCTATATAATTAATTGGATGTATAAGCACTTGTGTCTCTGTAAAATACTGGCTAAACAGCTAATGATTGTAAAATGTACTTCAATTTTTATACCTCAATTAATTTTTTTAATTACAACTATAAAAATAATTGTATAATTGTATGTTAAAAACTTAAAATGGAGGAAAAGTTTATAAACAAACGTATATATTTCTGTCTTAACAGGACTGGAAATTTCATTCCTTGCCAGAAATGCTAATTTTTGTTCTTCTGATAGATTTTGTTGAGCATACTACAACAGATTTAGGAAGAATATCTATATCTTATTTTTCTTATATGTTTATTTTTTATGCATCCTATGGAATTGGTTGCAATTTTTTACTGCCTTTCCCTCCTGCAGAGTTTGTTAACAGGCATATGAATCCATCTAATTTTGCATCTTGTATAAAATTTCATATATTCAATTTTTCAGACAAAAGGATACATGTTTAACTGATCTCAGTTGATGTCTTATCATGTCTATCCTGTATCATGTATGTATACTTTATTGAAGAAGAACATGTTCCTGATCAATAGTTCAGGAAAAATATCCACAAAAACACGCTAATGGGTTAAGGTTCACCTGCATCATTTAGATTTTTGAGTGGCAAGCATATAAATGACCTTCAAAGTTGCGGTATATACTTGTATCAAGTTGTATGAAAATGATATCTCTAGTAATTTTTTATGTGAATATTCTAAAAATTACAGCCAACAAATAGTAAATTAATTTTACAAATTTGTGCAGTTTCTTTCCTACTGTTGCACAACCGGCAGTATCAGTGCTCTCCAATGGATTCTTCAGATTTCTGGTCAAGCTTAGGCTTTGCCGAAAGGCTGTCAGGCGATATGATGTGGGAGCACCATCTGCCATTGCTATTTCTCTACCAGGGATGACTTCTTCAGATGCTGACCGTAGAAGGTTTTTATTAGTAGTTTAAGTTTAATTAATCACCTGACAAAACAAAGGTTTAAGATGGACATTCACCTATTGTTTGGTGATGTTAAGAGACATTTATTAATCAATCTTTCACTCCTCTCAGAGTAACATTGTACTTCTTCTATCTTGTTTGTTCAATTTTATTGATGCTAATTTTTTTTAATTTGTAAAATAGATTGAGGATGAGTAAACATAATGAAAGTTTAGTTTTTTTATTTATATTTACTTGCAATTTTTTTGTCTTCAATGTTTAAAATGAAATCAATTGTGAAGCAGATTGTTGGATGTTGGATAGGTACATTTAAGGTTTTTTACATTTGAAATTAACTTCGTCTGATATGACTTTACCAAATTTGTTCAGAAATTAATACATTTCTAATTTTCAGGCAAAAAGCACTGAGACTATTGAGTGAACGTCTGAACCAGCAGCAAGCACCAAAAATTACTGGTGAAGAAGCATGGCCACTGTTGGATGAAGCTTCAGGAGGAGGTGACAGCAGCATCCCTACATCAATGTCCTTACCTCCTACCCACACAACTGGTATAAACAAGTCTGTGAACATCACCATCCCTACACAGGCTCCAGTCACCCTTGCCACATCACAGCCTCAAGACAAAGTTGTCAATATTGATGTGTAAAAATTGTACACATATATATGTTGTTTCTTCAATGCAGTGAGATGTGCTGTGGAGAGTAATATTTTGTTGATTTCCTCTCATCTTTTCTTATTCATGTCTTAACTAGTTGAATAAAACCTGATAATTCTATGTTCAATGAATGTTGTTGGGTTCTTCATTTCTGATAGGAATATAATTTTACCTCTAGTATCAGTCACTGGCATTATAATGGAAAGCTCAAAATGAGCAAAGAGAACACTCTATGACTGCTCTGGTGCTGTGTTTTTTATTCTCACCTGCACATCAGCATCAGCTTAGCTTGTGGACTAAAGTAATTACATTTATAAAGTGTCTAGTGAGACGTTATTCTGCAGCCTGGTGTACATTCAGAGTATAGGGAATGAGCTTTTTTCTAGTTCAAATATTTGATAATGAGTACCGGTAATTGGTTATTCTGCCTTCTAGTTTATTTTGATTGTTCAAAATTTTTATATACCATATTTTAAATCGTTTAAATCAGGTATTGAGGCACTTTGATTTTATTTTATTGAATACGAATCAAATCCTCATATGGAAATTAATTATTTTTACAGATCATTTTTGAATCTATGTTGGCTGTTGCATTATTAATCATAAGTTTTTGTTCTTAACAACTTGAATTTTGATGCCTTCTAAATACTGAGTTTTCTGTCTTGATGCAAATATTGCATCGTTTTAATACTGCGAATAACGATCATTTTTGCTTTGAAATATTAGTGACATTCTCCGCCACTAACAACTCATTTCCTGTTAGTATTTTCAACAATCATTTTGTTGGATATATTCATTTGTCTGAAAAACGTTCTATCTTCACAACATTGGTCATTACTTGCGCACACTGAGGAACAGTTGAAACTTCACCAGTAAATGCGCACTATTCACTTTCAAAGCTGCATTGCTACACCTTTAACAGATCCATTTTCTGTCATACATTTTTCAATATTGTGCATCAGTTTGCTCACTTTTATTTATCAACTTTATTGGGGCATATCTATTCGTATTTTGTTGTTGAATTTATGATTGGGTTTATTTTTTTAACTTTGTGACCAAGAATGGTTAGGTTACTGTTTGTCATAGCTCTTGTTGACACGCAAGATACGTTTTTGCGCAAAAATCCTCTTAAACATTTCTTGATTGCTGGTGCATTTATGGCCCTGGTATTCTTCGCTGCTGAATGAAGAAGTAAGTGGAATTGAAATATTTCACATTTCAATTATAACTCCTCAAACTATTTTAATACGGTAGGTATAATCACGTAATGGATGTATAAATGGAGAGAAATAGATCGAGACTTTTCACTATTTGCTTGTAGATTCAGCCATCAAAGCCACGTAGAGGTTGATGTTCTTGTAGACTGCGCAGGATTAGACCAATTCTGTTACTGTCTTTGTTGTGCGTAAATGTCATGGAACCTGTTTTACCTTACATCTTTAAATTACTTAGAATTTTTTTATTTCTAAACTAATGTGAGAAGGTTATTGAAAGATGCTTCAAGACAAGGTACATTAATTTATTTGGTCCTTTATTTCTTGCACATAAACAATCTTTCGTTTGTTCAATTTTTATGGATTTTATTAGTTTGTGCTGAAGACAGCAGAATTTTTCCATTTATGATATCATGGATCGTTATGCGTATTTGGTGCTGCATATGTCTGAAGAAGTTGATTTTTTTTGTTGGCTGGCCTAAAAATCACGAATCTTTTGGGTTCTGGGAACAGTCTTTCATCGTCTACACCTGGGTTCGTAATGAAATTACAAGTGATACATATAGATTTTTCGTCTATCATGAGTGAGGAATTGAAATGTCATCACTCTGTGTGTCGTGATATTACTTCATCACCTGACTACCTGTATTTCATTATAGGCGCTTACAGTTTATCTCATTAATAAAACAAATGCATTGTTCAGAAATGTCATTAGCTTGCATAATGCATCTAGTTGAAATGGCTCGAAAATCCACACTCGAATTTGCATTGACATATTTAACCTGAGTTCATAGTGTAGAATCCACAACCAACTATTTTTCTGGACACCATAGAGTGGCCAGTGGGCTTGAACCTTTTTTTGCTGCAGGTGTACTGGGAATATTTTTGCTCGATAAAATATTTCACGAATTTGTCTGACACAGAAGTTAAAATCGAGAAGTGATTTGATTTCGTTTCAGTCACCATCTTGAAGGAATACATTTTTTAACCGTTCATAACAAGCATAATGTTGTGTCATCCGATGCTATCAGATAAGACGTTTGCTTTTTAATAAATATGGCACGGGCGGATTTTCTAGATTGATGTTATTGTTTATATATACAACTAGAAATGTACCGATCAAATAAAATATGTTCCATTTCCTAGACGTTATTATTGTCGCCCCATGACATGAAACTTAGTTTACTTTCAATTCATATTTGTTCACATAATATTCTGACACTCCATTCCATGTTCAACATGGTTATGCATTTAAAACTGAGGTAACAATTTCTGTAACCACAGACAGAAATTTGCTGAGGAAAGTCGTACTATAATCCAATACAAATAATCTTGGAATCGAGGATGTAGGATTTTCAAACAAACCAGATTAGATATCATTGTCTGCGTGTAATACTTCATTAGATACGACAAATAGAATTTGGAGTGAGGTGTTTTATTAAACTAAAAATTTCATAAACTCTGGTCTTTAAGTTATAGACATGTGAATGCAAATAGAATTTATACTTGTTACATTGAAGTATTCACTGAATTAAATCAGTACCTATTTCATCTCAAAGACACATCCTTGAGAGCTTGTGTCAGTTCATCTTCCTTAGCACGAGCCTTTTTCAACTTCGATTTCTCTATGAGCTCTCCAAAATGAGCACCTTTGTAGTCGGGTTTGGGCCCACGTTTCCAGAAGAGCTTATCTTCGATAGGAAACCTACCAGGATGGAAGACAATAACAGCTGTATCTTCAAAGCTATCCATACCCTTGTTGAGGGATGGTAAGGCTATTACCTCGCACATGTCACGTTCCAAACTGTCGCAAATAAATCTGTACATTGATTTAAAGGTAGAATCGCACTCGGCCTCGGCTTTGTTTTGAATATTATTGCCAACAAAAACCACATTTGCTAACCTCTTGGGTGTCCAGTTGGCCCAGAGAACATTGTTGTACATAGCCCAACAGCAGTGAGGCATGTAGAATATCGTTCTCTCATTCACTGCTCTAAGACACTCTTCATTTTTTCCCAAGACAAATAATTTATAGTTATCAAAAAGCTTCTTATCATTTGCTTCGAAGACGGGATCATACAAAAAAACATTGGGGCACTTGAGAGCTTGGATAAGTTGTAGCAGCACGGCTAGCTGCGCGCGGGAGTTTCTGTTGCTGGAAGGAGACCCCAGACCATAGCAAATGATCTGCTTTGCCAACATCTCCCCTGAAACATGGAGACACAGACTCGAGATTTATCAGCACTCAAAGTTTTCTGTTCCATTGTATACAAATAGCACGGAGTGAAGTTTTCTGATTTATTCTAAGTATGCCAGGGAAGTTCCAATTCTGATAACTTCCTCAAACCTAGGTAATGAATTCATCAAAGATTGAAACTAATACCGTGAATGCAAATAAATACTACGAAATAATTATGTTTTCTGGAATAGTTCTTGAATTCTGACTATGAAAATAAGTAAAAATTTATTCATCATTTGTCCGAGTATATGTTTGAGGCCTGGGAATGGACATACCTACCTATATAGGTGATTTTCAGATGCATACCTATCCATGATACATATATATATATATATATAATAATTATTGGTAATTATAATGAATTAAAAAAAGTATATGATAATTATAATGCTGCTCGATTGTTATATAATTATAATTATATACTTTTGAGATTATTATCCAATTGAAATTTCATGATATCCTTATTAAATTAGAAATTAATATAGGAATTTAATTTTTATTTTAAGTTCTAGAATAACATGTCATTGCTATGTCAATTTTATAGATCATGAAAATTCTATTGGAAAAAAATTAGTTTGTTATATTCATGCTAATGTGGATTTGAATGAATCTTTATTTAAGTAATGTACTTTTGTGTTGAAATTAAATATTGCTGGATTTGGGAAGACACAATTCAGGATGACTGGCTTCATGAGAGAGATTCTCAAATTAGGTGGGATAATTGATCCAAGATCACACTGGGTTAAGTGGCCAGTTCTAAAGATACCAGGAAATCAAAGAACAATGACTGGTATATTAATTGAGAATATGTCTAAATTGATTGAAAAAATTTATTCCAGGAAAATATTGACAATAAGCTTGTATGTAATTGAGTCATACCATTGGAAGTAGAGTGCAAGTCTTGCATTGTTGCTGCCTCCACTATGGTGTTGCAAACCATCAAGTCAATAGTGTGGGATAGATGATCCACATTACTGAAATGAAAGAATTAATTAGAATGAATGAAATAATAAGGCACATAACAACAGATGATAACAAAATAGAAAATAGTTAGTTCCCTTATTGGTAAAATTTGTAATTATTACCAAATGTTTGGAAAAGCATCACTTATTTTGAATCAGAATTTCACCAAGGGATACACACTTGTGCTAGTTAAACATGTATTAATCATTTGGTCATTTTTTCCCAACTGTACCATATATCATTATTGCAAGCAAGTTAAAAACTACCTCTAAGAGATTTTACAAGCAGCTGACAAGATCTCACCTGATCAGTTTGTCAATTGGAAGGCCATGATTTAGAACCAAGGGCTTGATGTTACCACTTTTAGGATTAAACTTCTTTCTTCTTTTGTTTTTAACATAGATGAATGGCTGATCATCTTCTAATCTAGACATGATATGTAAAAAATGCCAATTTACCTGAAAAAATTAAAAAAAAAGGTTAAGTTCAATAATGGTAAAGTTTTTCACTCTGAAGGTCAGTGAGATTTCAGATTCCTAGGCCGTTTTGTTCAACCTAAAACCAGAAATAATAGTATGATAAGAACCTATGCTATTATTGTGCCAGGACTTATTGATGAAAATCTTTTACAAATGCATTATTTATGTGAGAATTTAAATTACTTGGAAAGTGAGATTATAGAGAAATTGAACTGTGATCTGCCTAAATTTAATACAAGCTTTAGACTGATCAAGGTTCAAGAGCTGGCTTCAGAGTTTAGACTGTGTTAAATTTAGTTCATCTAATTAGAAATATATCTCAACAAAAATATTTTACATCAGTAAGACCTTAAGCATAGCTTCAATTTAGTTTTAGGAGAAAAAAAGACAAATATAAATTCATCATTTTATTTTGAAATTTAATCAATAGTAAAAATTTCAGCAATAATTTTGAGATTAAACATCATCCAACTAGATGTTTGGTATGCATGAAGTTGGTCTATTTCAAAGTGGAATGTACAAATGAAAAAAAGGCATAAGTTGCATCAACTTGTTAAGTGTCAGTGAAAAATTGTCTGCAATCATGGGCATTTTTGTCCAATTGGCAGGCGGATTCTTCACAATTTTCCAGTTTCGGAGGCACCGCTGCATGATGTTGCAAGACTACAATTGTGCAGCCACAGATAATGCTAATGGCGGAATTGAATGTATGCATGGTCAGACAAACGGTCATCCATAGCCATGTGGCGGCAGGATATTATTCTATTGAAACGTTTGAACTTTTGAAGACACTGGACTAGGTATATACAATAAACAGTCATTAATACAAGTACAAAGATTGGTGTAGTTTGGCAGAAGCTTTTCTTTGATGCAAGTTTGATTAAAGACTAGAGTATGCTTTTCATTACCCATCTTATTTATTTTTCAGTGAGTCAAAGAAAATTTCTTACTGGCACTGGGAAATCAAAGAGCAGGTTACAAAATGACACTTTAATGGAAGGCACAATTTTGAATATACAATATTCATTATCAAGCAGGTGAATGGTTTTGCAACACTTTGAATTGAATTTTTGGAAATGACAGTAATACAAATCAAGGGTATTATCATACAGTTTGAAATTCAAGCTTAAAATTACTCTGAAAATTACTTATTCAGCAACTGGAGGAATCCCGTAGTTTAAAGGTTGATACGTAGCTGGAGACTTGCTCTTGATAATGAGGGACTCAGCTGTTGCCTGTCTTGAAGCATCAGGCCACCGCGTAACTATGCTGGTGCAGGCCTCAACGTTGCTTGGGTGATGGTCTCATTGTGATTCTTGTCCTGCAGCGATTCTTGTCTGCATGTGATTCTTAGGTCCTGCAGATTTTAGATGACATGTGAGTTGGCAGCTTAAGGTTGTGCTAGTAAGAACAATATAGATTATATTTTGAAGAAGTCGACAACCTTCTATATTAGATGAAGATTTATAAAAAACAACAAACATTTTTTACTGCATTATTCTTTACTACATTACTTATTTTACTACAAAAATAAGAAAATTAAAAACCTTGCCATGAATAATTATCCCTGTAAAAAAGCTGGACTGCTTAAAAAAACTGATCTTCAATCCAAATGGCATAATACCAATACATGCATAGCATGATAGCTGTGCAGTGCAAGGATAAATTAATGGACCGTTTCAGTCAAAAATCTAAAATTGTGGCTTTTCTGGTTTTAGTGTCATTTTAAAGGTCCAAAAGTTGCGCACCTAATGAGCCCAAAACCATTTTTGTGTGTTAATTTGTTTGTTCACGACAGCCGTCAAAGTGCAAGTAAAACTTATACCTTCAATGATGACAAATTTCAGTTTTTAGGCTCTTTTGAAAAATTTAAGTTTTGCACCTTAGAAATCTATCTCCTCCTATGATTTTCAAGCTACAGAAACGAGAGATATACCGTCAAACAGGGTAAAAAGGGACAGGCAGGGTAAATCGGGACGCGAGTCCCACATTTTGTAGAAATGTTGTAGCAGCTAACCTAATTAAAATATTGCAAAACTAAAAATAGTGGCGTAAACTTCAACATTTTTACTACCTATCTATTATGTATAAAGCTAGTCAAGAAATCAAACATTTACTATCTCTAAAAAATTGCTGAAAAAAAGTGTAAAAAGTGCAATTTTGGAAAAGTACCTCTGCTAAGGTCTGGAGCAAAGAAAATATTCGCCATATTAAAAAATTTTACTTACATAAAAGTTGCACCCAGGTGTCGGCTTGAAAATGTAATTGACAGAATTTGCCTATCTCATTAAAAAAAAATGGCAGCCATGTCCGCACGGTGGGGCTACTCAGGAAACCCCCCCCCCGGGGTAAAAAGGGACACCCTTAAAAATGCATTTACAGTAGAACCTGAGTTAGCAAAGGCTCCAGTTAACAAAAAAATTGATTAACAATAGTATAGTCTCTTCGGCATTAAATAAATAGGCCTGGGTAGGCCTGTTGCCGATTCTTGTACTTTTCTTGACTAGACTGGCCTTACGGACAGTAGATTTAAAATCGCTTCTAGATATCAGTTGTTCCGTAGGGTATGAGGCATCTTAAGACTGAACATATGCTCATGCATGGCCTTGTCTAATCTGTTCTTGAATGCGTTCATACTCAGAGCGTCAACAATATCTTCAGGGAGGCTGTTCCACATGTCAGTGACTCGAAGCGAGAAGAAATGTTGTCGCGTGGATAAGTTGAACCGCAGTTTTTTTAAGTTTTTTTAGTTTATAGCTGTGGCCCCTGGTGTTGGTTCTTGTTTCAAATTCTAGTAATCCTTCTGGGACCTTGTACAAACGATGAGTATACTTGTATACTTCAATGAGGTCACCATGCAGGTGATAATAACGGAGACTGGAAAGCTTCATAATCTTCAATCTTTCTTCATAAGACTTGCCCTTTAATCCTGGTATTATCCTTGTTGCACATCTTTGAACACTCTCAACTAAATTTTTGTCCTTTTCAAGTCTCGGTGACCACACAACGTTTCCAAACACTAGGTTTGGGCGCACGACAGAGGTGAACAACAGCTTCATCATTTCTATATCTAGGTACTTGTAGGAGCGTCTGATCAGCCCAAGCAGTTTATTGGATGTATTAACTTGCGTTTCAATATGCCTATAAAATTTTAGCTCCCTGTCGACACAAACTCCAAGATCTTTTTCCACGCAAGACTTCTCAATCATAACCCTCTCATTGCAACCGTGTCTTCTCATGCTGTAAGCTTGCTGTTCATTGTTCTTGCCAAGGTGAAGTACTTTACACTTGTCAGCATTGAAACGCAGCTGCCACGCATCAGCCCAGTCAACTAAACTACCTATCAAGATCATTTTGCAGTTGCATTTCATTTGACGCATCCTTAACTGTATTATAAACTTTTGTGTCATCGGCATACATGGAGCACACGCTTGACACTACTTCTGGTAGATCGTTTATAAAAGCGATGAACTAAACAGGTCCAAGAACGCTTCCTTGCAGTACGCCACTTCGCAGTTACCCAGTCTGATACGGTTCCGTTAATGCTGACACATTGTCTTCTGCCTACTAGGAAATTCCTGATCCATTGGAGTACATTTCCTTCTATTCCCAAAGAATTCACTTTACGTAACAGTGGCTCATGCGGAACACTATCAAATGCCTTGGTACAGTGCATCCACTGGCACCCTTTCAACCAGTAGGCGAGTCCAATTATTTAAGGTAGACAGGAGATTAGTGGTGCATGATCTGCCAGCAATAAAGTCATGCTGACAGTCTGATAGAAGATGGTTAACAGTCAAGTGATCTATAATTCTATCCCTCATAACCGATTCCATCACCTTACACACAACACTTGTGAGACTTACAGGACGGTAGTTACCTGGGTTACTCCTGTCACCTTTTTTGAACAGGGGTGTCACTTGGGCTTCTTTCCAGTTGGCCGGCAAAGTCCCTTTGATTAAGGTTTTTTGAAAGAATGCTGTTAAAGGGCTGGCCAGGACGGTTGCTAATTCGTTGAGCAATCTAGCTAGGGTGGAAACCAGGGTTGGCAATTTTTTTGATTTTTTTTAAAAAATCAAAAAAATCAAAAATCAATGATTTTTTTTATTTTTTCATGATTTTTTTTTATTTATTTGATTTTTTTGATTTTTTCAACTTTTTTGTCTTTTGAAATGTTATTTTTTTATGTTGCAATTAGCCTATTAACAATAACAGTATATGGATCATAATGGATGGCTAAAAAGGGCACTTATTGCCTTCAATAATGGCCAACAGGCCAAGGTGGTGTTTGGAAGTACAGCACAATCGCCCGACGGTAATAAAGTTCAGGAAGTCCAGCACAACCGCACGACAGTAATAAAGTTCCGGAAGCAATTCAAAGCAGGAAACAAGTTGGTCAGGCTCCAGGAGCGACTACACAACACGTCTGATCTCCACCACGTCTCAATCTGAACTCTAAACAATAAAGAATTTTGATTACATTTACCTCACTCAGCAAAAAAATCACTTATCAAAAAATTAGTGCATCATTGGTCATCACAAAATTGTACATAGAATGCTATATATAGAATTGTGCACCAGGCATCATAGAATGAAAAGTAATTGACCTAAACTATGATTTATTTCTCCATAACATTCGATGGTTGTCACTAAAACATTTTCTGTTTCAGGTATGTTTTTCACAATCTTTTTTGTTATAGTGAAATCACTCGACTCGATTAAAATTGTGCGAAATTACAAACCATCCTGTAAGCTTACAGATACAGAAGAAATGCTACATGGTTGCTGATATGAAGCTTGCAGTGGACAAGGTCGTTGTCAATGCTCAATGGCATGTCCATGGATACAGTAATATCACAATAATATGGTAATTAATGAATATGGTAATATCATATCAATAAAGGAAAAACAAGTAAAAATCACAGAAAAGGTCATTTATTTTACATCTACATCATCTACAATGAAAGAGGACTTCAGAGCACTGTTAGTAATGGATGAGTACACTCTGCATGCTTCAAATTTTTTAAAATTAACTTTTATTGCAAGTGTCCCGGATTACCCCGCTGTGAGGGGTAAATCGGGACGGTTTTAATTTGCGTCTGGCACCTCACAAATAGCATATGGAATTTTTTGAAGATGCTATTCAATAGCCCTCGCAAAGAGCTATGAAATGAGCCTAAACTTGTTTCTGAAATGTTTCATGGTAAGAATTTATCAACAAAAAATGCTCAAATCCGTCCCTTTTTACCCCATTTGACGGTATATACATATACACACATATATATATACATACATATATTGGTGTAGTTTGGCAGAAGATTTTCTTTAATGCAGGTTTCATTGAAGACCAGAGAGTATTTCTTATTGACAATTTTCTTATTGTTTATACATAATATATATATACATACATACATATATATTATCAGATGGCAGGATTTACATGTTTACACACGTGCAATTGATGACCAGAGAATTCGTTGGTTTATATCATCAGGGAGTGAAACTTTTTCAGATGACGGTAGATAAAAAGGCAAGTTTCAGGAAGTAGTTTATCTTTATTAATGACGTTTCAAAATGCAACAAACATTCATTTTCATGTTAGAAGAAGCATTAAATATTGAAATTTTGGTGGAAATAAGTACATACTATGAGTAAATAGGTTACAACAGTAAAATTTTGGACCAAAAATTACTCGGAAAATTCTTTCAGAGTTCAGACAAATCTGGTAGTCAGAAAATAGATCACAATATCTCAAGGAGTTCTTCTAAGTTTCCAGATGTATTTTACTAGCTGATGATGGGCATAGCCCGAAACGTTCTGTTTTGTTTATCTACGACTTCTATTCAGTAAAAATGTTTTATGCAACTTTTTTAGTTTTAGCCTTTATTCTTAAACTCAGAAAATAGATGAATAGATGATGCTGGTGAGTACGTTCAGCACCATGCAAGTGATGGTCTGGTTATAAGCTTGTCTCGCGTGGTTCACTTGCCCTCCAGTTTGAAGGTAGCTAACGAGACAGCGGCTCGGTGTCTTGATTGTTAGTCCAATCTGTCCGATGTTGTCTAAAACATGAAGAAGTCTACAACCTTCTTTGAAGCAAAATTTTTGGACTACACCAGCCTCTCGGATAACTCCCGCGTTCTTGTAGGGGCCTTTGTTGCATTTAGTTTGGAATTTGACATTGTTGTCAAGAGTGTCACAAAGCCTGTTGAATTCATCGACAATTTTGAGATGAACTTGCTTGTTAATAATGCTTTGAGACCTGGTATGGTAGTGAGCTTGTCTCTGGTGGTAGGAGAAACGGCAGTTCAATGTCACAGTGCTCACTCCAATAACTCCAATGTAATCCATAACGAGAAGTCTACAACCTTCTTTGAAGTAAAATTTATAGAATACACCGGCCTCTTGGAAAACTCTAGCTTTTTTGCAGGAGCCGTTGTTCGGTATAGTCTGAGGTTTGACTTTGTTGCCAAGGGTGTCAAGGAGCCAGTCAAATTCATCGACGATCTTGAGATGATGCTGTTCGATTGTAATACTTTGAGACCTGGTCTGGTTTTGAGCTTGTCTCTGGTGGCAGGAGAAAAGGCTGTTCAATGTCATAGTTGTTACTGCAATCACCCAAATGCAATCCAAATAATGAAGAAGTCTACAACCTACTTTGGGGCAAAATTTACAGATTACACCAGTCTCTTGCAAAACTCTCACTTCTTTGCAATGACCATTGCACAGTATAGTCCGGGGTTTGACATTGTGGTCATGGGTGTCACGGAGCCAGTTCAATTCATTGATGTTCTTGAGATGAAGCTGCTCGATTGGAATATTTTGAGGTTGGTTCAGATACTTTTCAGAGTCTTCCGATTTCATAATTGTGACTTCACTCTTGATGTTTCTCGAAATTAGTTCAGTTCTGCGTCTCACAGTTATTATGTTATCTCTTGCTGCTGGGTCTTGGGTGCAGAAATTATTACTAAAAATTATTATTATGGCAGTTGCAAAGAAGTGGGAGTTCTGCGAGAGACTGGTGTAATCTGTAAATTTTGCCCCAAAGAAGGTTGTAGACTTCTTCATTATTTGGATTGCATTTGGGTGATTGCAGTAACAAATACGACATTGAACAGCCGTTTCTCCTACCACCAGAGACAAGCTCAAAACCAGACCAGGTCTCAAAGTATTACAATCGAGCCGCATCATCTCAAGTTCGTCAAAGAATTCGACTGGCTCCATGACACCCTTGGCAACAAAGTCAAACCCCTGACTATATCAAACAACGGCTCCTGCAAAAAAGTGAGAGTTCTCCAAGAGGTTGGTGTATTCTATAAATTTTACTTCAAAGAAGGTTGTAGACTTCTTCGCGTTATGGATTACATTGGAGTTATTGGAGTGACAACTGCAACATTGAACTGCCGTTTCTCCTACCACCAGAGACAAGCTCACTACCATACCAGGTCTCAAAGCATTACTAACAAGCAAGTTCATCTCAAAATCGTCAATGAATTCAACAGGCTTTGTGACACTCTTGACAACAATGTCAAATTCCAAACTAAACGCAATAAAGGCCCCTACAAAAACGCGGGAGTTATCCAAGATGCCGGTGTAGTCGATAAATTTTGCTTCAAAGAAGGTTGTAGACTTCTTCATGTTTTAGACAACATCGGACAGATTGGACTAACAATCAAGACACAGAGTTGCTGTCTCAATAGCTACCTTCAAACCGGAGGGCAAGTGAACCACGCGAGACAAGCTTATAACCAGACCATCACTCGCATGGTACTGAACATACTCCCCAGCATCGTGATCATGCAGTGGCCCGACAACAACCGACCGGTGATAGCTGAACCTCTAATCTCTACAGATTGGACTCCAGCTTTCTATTTTCTGACTACCAGATTTGTCTGAACTATGAAAGAATTTTCAGAGTAATTTTTGGTCCAAAATTTTACTGTTGTATGACTTGTATCCTATTTACTTATATTATGTACTTATTTCCACCAAAATTTCAATGTTTAATGCTTCTTCTAACTTGAAAATGAATGTTTGTTGCATTCAAAATGTTGTTAATAAAGAAAAACTACTTCCTGAAACTTGCGTTTTTATCTACCGTCATCTGAAGAAAAGTTCCACTTCCTGATAATATATATACCTAATATAATAAATAATAATATTTAATATGAAAATTGTGATAGAATGGGGCACACAATACAAAATTGGGGGCTATTACTACCACGGCAGAGCCATGATACACAGCACTGCCAAGCCGGGAACACTCTGCAATATCAGTTATATACCTACCTACTTGAGATAAGATACTTTGCAGGAAAACAAAATTTGTAATAAGGTTATGATTCATGAAACTAAGGGTTTCATAAGTTGCCTAGAAGTCAATATATTCTTAGAACATAGGTTTCCCACACTGATCTATATACACACTCGCACATATTGACAAATACCTTGTCTGCAGTAACCGTAAATTTTGAAAAACGTATTAAGCTGCATATTCAACAGCAAGGTCATTTTGAACATTTATTGTAATCTGAATAAAACTTGAAGTTATACTCTTTCATGTGGTTTTTTATTTAATGATTCTGCGTTTAATACTTTTCGAGTTATAAGCCTTTTTACCTTAGCAAATTTTTTGGGGTCACCATGTATATTTATGGCTGTATATATATGTGGATTGTTTTTGACATTTGTAGATTAAAGTAGACATCCATGTAGTGAAGGTGAAACATAAAAATAACTGTGTAAAATAACTGTAAGCAAACTGAAAAATGAAAAAATACCTGTAAGTGGTAACTGGTAACAACTTAACAAGTAAAAAGTACCATGTTAAGCCTTTCAGAACCATGTGCAGCATTTCCTACTCATTTAGTGTAACCAATACTAACAACTAACATGTTGACACTAGTAACAGGCTGAGGTTGACAACATTACGCTGAAATTTTTCGTACAGTTTTATTCTGTAATTTATATGATGTATGTATCATGCTGGTTTTTAAATAACATTTAATACTATTAAGTAAAATCAAAAGGCTTCATCTATAAATGTAGCAGTAATGCTGTAGCGGCAAAACCTTGTATCTCTACTTAAATATGTAGCGGGCGCTACCGCTACTGCTACTGAAAATGTAGCGGCTGCTACTAGCGGCCACTACATGTAGCGCGCTACTGCCCACCTCTGCGCTATATAGTAATGCACGGGATCCTACATTGTAATACATAGGATACTATACTGTGATGCACAGGATCCTACACTGTAATGCACAGGATCCTATACTGAAATGCTCATGATACTGCACTGTAATCAGTGTAATGCACAGGATACTATACTCACTGTAATGCACAGGATACTATACTGTAATGCACAGGATACTATACTGTAATGCACAGGATCCTATACTGTAATGAATAGGATACTATACTGTAATGCACAGGATACCGTGCTATACTGTAATGCACAGGATCCTATACTGTAATGAACAGGATACTATACTGTAATGAACAGGATACTATACTGTAATGCACAGGATCCTATACT
>NW_025935256.1:0-1755 GCF_000764305.2 Hyalella azteca | reverse complement strand
AGTAAAATTAAGTAAGTAAACTCTGCATGAAGTAAAAGTAGCTCTATATAAGTAACGATTACGTTTCAATAGTTTTGGATGTCAAAGCCTACGTTTATAGGTTCGAACACCAAAACGTACGTAGGAACGAGTTCGATATTGCAGAATTGTTCATCTATATACATATGCAGCAACCGAAACATGGTAGTATAAGAAGCAGGCGGCCCCTCGTTTGTAAACAACCTTGAAGTACCACTCGAACTTTCGCTGATGGTCGTAGGGCGGCCCGCCCGTCAGCTCTCAGCCCACGGGCGCTATTTCGCCGAGATTTGGGAGAATCGGCCAATCTGCCGCTTTGCGCTTATAATCGCCTTCCACGGCGATAATCGCGCGCGCCACGGCCAAGATTTTTGACTGGGCAGCACCAACATTCAAACCCTAAGTCTAAATTTCTTCCTAAGTTCTGTGATTTATCTATTCCTTGGTTTGAGTTCCCGATTTTCTTTCGTTTTGTTAAGTTCGCTCAAATCTATGCTTAATTATCGTGTGCGACGCTTCAGACTTCAGTTCAATTCAATTTATTATAATGTAAAAACCTCAACTATTCAAATTCAAGTGGATGCGGCTCTAACTAATGCTCTATTCAAAAGTTAACGCCAAATCCTTCAAACTTTGACCTTACTTCAAACGAATCAATCTCCAACTATTCTTACTTTACTTCCGTCTGAAGCGTCCATCTTCAACTGTTTTTTTCTTTTTTTTCTTTAAGCTCAATTCTTTCTGAAAGTGCGTTGTAGCACACGGAGGCAATTAAATCTCAGGTGAATGTTACTTATTTACTTTACCTTAATTGAATTTAGTACTCTGATTTATTGCATTTACTGTTATTTATATAGTCCATTTATTCAATTTGTATATTCTTTACAGTATGAAACAACCTGGTTCGTAGCTGGTGGCGACGCAGACCCTCGAAATTACCCGTTGCCGCTGTACATTGACGCGGTTACAGCCTTATTCTGCTTTGACTGTGCATTTCCTCAGTCCCGACTCCAAGAATACCTATCCTATCAAGATTGCAAATCCTGCTTCATTCATTCACTACTAGTCTAAAATAAAATGTTTCAACCTTTGAATTTAATCATTATTTTTAAGGCACGATTGTATGTAATTATTCATATTTGGTCTGGAGATTTTCTGATTTTATTTATACTGCGTTTCAAATCATGAATTGCCACTTGATTGATTAATCGCATTTTTACGTCCCTTTCCAAAGAATATTTAGTGTCGTGTTTCACTCTCAAACTCAAGTATGTATGCTACCATCGTATGAAGCGAGGTTAGTGCCATAGTAATTATAAGAAACCTGAAAATGGATATCAGTAGCATTTAATACGAAATATCCCCGCAAAAAAGTGAACATCTTTCCGCTTGATTAGTGTTACCGCAAACCACTCATAACACTCTGAAGACATAATACTTACTCCTACGCCGACGCTGCTGCCGCGGCGACGATGAGAATCACGAAACCTCGCAACATCTTGCGGGCTGTGATCAGGGACTGGACAACGGGGTCCGCGGGCCGTTCAACGACTCTTGCTGCTGGGACTGCTGCGGAACGGAAGGGTCTGCGGGCCGTTCCACGACTCTTGCTGCTGGGACTGCTGCGGAACGGCACGGTCTGCGGGCCGTTCAACGACTCTAGCTGCTGGGACTGCTGCGGAACGGCAGGGTCTGCGGGCCGTTCAACGACTCTTGCTACTGGGACTGCTGCGGAAC
>NW_025935255.1:0-1135 GCF_000764305.2 Hyalella azteca | reverse complement strand
ACTCGTATACTTCCTGTTTTCAAGGCGTAATGCAGTCAAGGGAGCAGAAACTATGAAAAGCCGTCCGGCAGTCGGTGCAAAAAGGCGGGGAGACGGGGTTAAGCGTGAGTTATGCCGAGGAAAAACAGCTGCGACGAGCGGACGGGCTGGAGTGCTGGCTCAGCCTGGCTGTGCACCAACAGCGCGGTGGCGTAGGGAGTTTCTTAGGTGGGTTAAAGCGATGCGAACGTACGCGGTGGTCCAGAAAGTGGTTTTTAAAAAAATACCACAATGAGGGTTGATAGACAGCATCCCTACCAGCACCAGACAGTATTGACGACTTCATTTTGTCACATTTTTTTCGATAAAGAATTCATTTTATTTGTTACAAAGTCTACGTTTGCAGTAGGATCAACTTCTTTGTACCTGGCAATCAATGGCCAGTGCTCTCTTGTTCCTGTCACTGTAGCTTTTTGATTGAATTTACCACAAACAATGGAAACTACGATATAATTAGATAAAATCTCCAAATTAAATCGTAAAATCAGTGTCGAATATCTTGAGACATAAAAAACTAGAGCTAGCGAGGAACAATGTCACAGCTCTCAACAACAATATAGACTAAGATATAGTAAAAGTTTGACCAATTAGTCGGTTGCCCGTCCACACGCTCACACTTATCTCCTGGACAAAAACGCGGCCTGTCTCACGGCCGTGCCTCAAGAAATTCATCGTACAAGGAATTTCTTCCAAACTACTGAACCGATTTCAATGAAACTTGGTATATAGATTCCTGACCACCTACAGGTGATGTCTAGCCCGTGTGAATTTTCACGATTTCGCCCGCGTTCTCGATTTATACGGTAATCTTAGTGTTTTTATGGGTTTTTCTAGGTTTTTTTGTGTTTTTATGCATCGTACATGGAATTTCTTCCAAACTACTGAACCGATTTCAATGAAACTTGGTATATAGATTCCTGAACACCTAAAAATGATGTCTAGCCCGTGTGAATTTTTACGATTTCGCCCGCGTTCTCGATTTATACGGTAATCTTAGTGTTTTTATGGGTTTTTCTAGATTTTTTGTGTTTTTAATGGAACCTGTTCCTAACTGGACCTAACCTGCGAGGTTTTCGTTGATTGGCTAGGTTTTTCC
>NW_025935254.1:0-2466 GCF_000764305.2 Hyalella azteca | reverse complement strand
AACCTGTCGTGAGCAGCAGGTTTACTCTGTAATTTTATGTTGTTCAATAACTGTCAATGACTAACCTGTCGTGAGCAGCAGGTTTACTCTGTAATCTTATGTTGTTCAATAACTGTCAATGACTAACCTGCCGTGAGCAGCAGGTTTACTCTGTAATATTATTGTTGTATTCAATTCCATCCATTGAGTAGCCTGTCGCGAGCAGCAGCAGCAGTAGTTCGTTCGTTTCATTATTGTCTTTATTAATCATTTTTAAGCACGGCTCATGTGTGAGGCATACTTTTTAGCTTTTATTAAATTAAGTAATGAATTGTACCTCGTTCAGAAATTTTGCGCGTGTAGATCACGTACATTTTGATGACATGTGTCGGCTGAATTAAAAGAAAAGTTAGCTTGTCTGCTTGTATAGAATGCACTTTCCTTTTTAATTAATGCTGCACCTTCTACGCTTGATTTCATCTTCTTCTCATGACCGATAAATATATATTCTTGTGTATGATCTGCCTCAACTTGCATGTTGTCTGCCACCAACATTCCTCCGACACAAACCATCAAGAGCCGTATTGTAAGGGTTGAAATGTAGGAGAGAATGAGGGCTCATTTCACCCAAAAATTTTATCGTCAACGAACAGGGCTTCCTATAGAAAGTGCATTTCAATAGAAACATTCTGCGCCTCCTCTCACCGAAATTGAAATGTTATCCCGTATTTGTGGCTCTCTTCGTAGGAATAACATACCGTCACGTAATACGTTGAATTTATCGTAAGATTTATCCTTATGGGACTTTTTTCGACTCTCAAATTTCACAGGATTTGAACTAAGCATAGAAAATTTGAAGCGCTAGGATGACGATGAACGCTAAGTAGCTTCCTACCACCCTCTGGGGCCGTATAGTCACCATTTAGTTGTTAATTAATTTATGTCTGACTCGTACTCATTGTATTGAATGCTCTATTAGATTTACTTGTTGGATAAGATTAGAAATATGACGCCCGGCTCGAGGCCGCCGAAAGAATTTAAAACATTAATATGTGTTTTGCTTATCTCTCGTCGCCACTATGTATTTCATTTTATTATAGTTCAGCATTATGCTTTATTTTTTTTTTGCTGTAATAAGGTATCGGTTAACACGTGATGTATAACGTTTACTTCTTCAACTTCTCGGCAAATCCCGCTCAAATGATTTATTTATCTAAATAAAGTTTTCCTTAAGGAAAGAATCTTCTATTGGCCTTTACCGTCGATGACGAGCCCCAAAACAACTGTGAGGTCAAGTTGTATAAGCTGCGCTCTACGGTAAATCAAAAAACGATTTTTCTTCAAAATTTGCCATCCGATTACGATTTTGCAATCCGTTGAAATCCCTTTCAAAGGATTTTACGTACGGATGATTTCTAGGTTTGCCGCTAAGCCGAGCTAGACTCGCGAATCAGACTCTATGATGTGTGGGGCGCTTAAGTTGCTTGTTGAACCTTGTAACATTAGTGAGGAATTGTTGTCGCAATTCGGGGAGGTTCCTAGATATCGAGGCCGTCACCATAGGGAAGAAATCTAACAATATATTTTCACCTGCGAAAACGGTCCACTGTCCACAGAAATGGTAACAACATGACCCAGATGTGCGAGTACCGCATCATATCCGTTGACTTTATATGAAGAATCCCTTTGCATCACACCCACCGAAAGCCTGAAGTGGAGACCAAATATCTCCGTATTTCAAGCAAGACAAGCCATCCTCTCTACGTCATTAAGCAAATTGCCAAAATCATCAGCCAAAATCTTGCCCATGGTTGAAATAATACATGTATTATTTCAACCACGATCTTGCCTATCAAGATTTTGTTCGCCTCAATTCAGAAAATGACAGCTGTGTAAAAGAATAGAAGTGTCTGCACAGAAGAAATAGGCCCATGGCCTGTTGCCGATTCTTCTACTTTTCGTAACTTGATTCCGGAGGGGATCCGGCCTTTTGAACCCAATCTTTCCAGAACTGACATAATGTGTAATGAATTTCAACCATTATAACAAACAACCTAGGCCAGCAAGGAGGGTCTCGAGCTGATTCCGCCAAACGTCCGACGAGGGCGACCTGCCAATGGCCAGGAATCGCCCCCAGTTGAGAGCCAGATAGAGACGTTCTAGGATCACCCTATCAATTTAAGCCTACAAAAACCCAGCCTTGTTCAACTCCGGTCACCTGCTCCTAAACAACTGCGTCAGTGAAATAATAGAAAGTTCTACCTACTGCTAAGTGTCGTCCCTCAACAGGACGCACTACTGCAGGTTACTACTTTTCCTACGAGTTTTTATTGAAACCATCAACCTGCCTTCAAGTTTACATAACATAACATAGTGATGTCGGCTCTGAAGTGTAGGCCTGATGTGGCCTGTCGCCGATTCTTTTCCATTTCGTGCCTTGTTCATAGATCTAAACTCGTGTCATTTGACCGGATCTTTTCATGACTG
>NW_025935253.1:0-314 GCF_000764305.2 Hyalella azteca | reverse complement strand
AAGAGCCAGAGGCATAAAGTTTCAAATAAGTTTCAGAAGAAAGTGCAGCGGAATCTTTAAGTTTTCTCAAAAAATTATTAATTTTATCCTTTTAGGATAAAATTATTAATTTTATCCTTTTAGGATAAAATTTTTTTTTATCCTTTTATCCTTTTTAATTTTACCCTTTTTTTACCCTTTTTTTAATTTTTATCCTTTTATCCTTTTAGGATAAAATTATTAATTTTATCCTTTTAGGATAAAATTAATAATTTTTTGAGAAAACTTAAAGATTCCGCTGCACTTTCTTCTGAAACTTATTTGAAACTTTATGC
>NW_025935252.1:116393-141730 GCF_000764305.2 Hyalella azteca | reverse complement strand
GAAACCAATGGGGTGAGTACCTTGCAGGGGCCCCAGGCTTGGTGTTGTTCTTTTAACTTTAAAATTTTGCCATACTATCAAGTTTGAAGCGCAAAAATTCTACACATTTTTACTTATCGATACTTCTTTTTGCTAAAGAGCATGATTTTTTCTTGAGAAAAGTATCAGAGCTATTGATATAACCTAGTCCACTATAATATTGCCAATTCGATTCATTAGTACCTTATTTATTATTTTGAAGCATTCTTGAAGCCGTCCGCTTTCTAAGCTTTCAATTGCCAGATTCGGAGCTGTTACATTGACTGTTTTGTTAAATTATTTGATTTTGCAACTTGATTTGGTCTCTAAGTTTTCATTTACTCGCTTCCGCCTATTCGCTTCAATTTTTCTATTGTGAGTACCTGACTTTATTGATTCTGCCTCTTATAGCTAAAAAATGTATAATTAGACATTGCACATCCTTATTTTTTAATAGGAAGGCGCTATGAAGAATTGATAAATCCGTCAACTCACCCAAACCGGAATGGGGAGGAATTTTCTGGGGGACGGATGCCCATTTTATTACATTTTATATTTTAAAAATTCTTTACTAAATCGGAACGTAAAAAGTCGAAGACTATTATCCGAAAATACTTCGTCATTTTTTCCGAACAATTTCTATAAGGGCCACAAAATTATTGGGAGCTTGAGCTTCACAGCTTGTAAATAATTGAATTTTATGGAATGGCCGCTCTTTTTAAGCTAATTTTAAGAAGTAGGTTGGAATCGCCGTAGGTAATCTTTGCGAAAATAATACCAAATGGCGACTAACGTAAGCCGGTGTGTAGATGAAAGGAGATTTGGAAAGATATATTCTATGGACGAGAATCGAACAATTACTAATGATTAGTCACGATTATTATTTTGCTGAGAATATAATGTACACGTATTTTATTTTTTTTTTGCATACATTCATTTTTCATTAAAACTGAAATAATTTTTTCTTCAGGTATGCTCTAACATAGCGAGTGTTTAGCAGCGAAGCATCCCTCAGCTACCCATCACCAAGCCAAGCAGCAGAAATGCTCAAGTCTCAAGACCTTTGAAGTTACTGAAGTCCTGAACCGCTGAAGCTGTAAATTGATGAGAGATCGCTGGAAAATGGTTGTTGAACCGTACATGACCGAAATTTGATGGTGTTACAAATTATTCCTAAATTATTGTAAAACATAATTGTAAGAATTGTTTTATCGACAATGCAGACTTTGAGTGGATTTGAAAGAAAATTCAGGCGATCGTCAAACATAAGAAATTTAAAATTGTGATAAAACTGGTCTATTCCAATTATTGATACAACAAATACGAATCTAGCTACGCTTAACCTCTTCAATTTGACAAAGCTGAAATTTTTTCTTTATTGCGGAATTCAGTTTAAACCGCGAACTTTTCGCCTAAAGAGAAAACTCGCAACGTTATTTACAAACCATGTACTTTTTTCCTTTGCGCAAATTACAAATTTAGAGCATTCCATTTTGGTAATATTCTATTCACATACTTTTCCGCCCCTTTGCATTCTATTCACAAATTTCGTCTGTTCTATTTACAAATCTTTCTTCCTTCGACGTGCTATTTAGATATCGTTCCTTCACTTAACACTTTTGAAATTTTACAGCCTCTGTAAAAATGTAAAGATGCTTGCAGCTTCCTTCAATCGGTGTTAGCTTCGCTCGCCGGCATACATGTTGTTGTAAATTTAATGTTGCAATACATAAAAATGTTATATAGTTGTGAACTATTCTACTGCACGAATCTTTGGAACTTTTATGTTTTTTCACACGTTGCTAAAGTCGTTTTAGTGAAAGTGTGCAAAATACACTAGTTTTATGTTATTTAGGTATGCATGGGCAATCCATAACTAGTACGTATGTTCAAATCGATCGTATATGGTCTACTTTTGTACAGAACACTAGAGCTCGCACGTATATTCTTGACCTCGAGCGTAGGCACAGTCTACTTAAATTCTGTTAGCTGAAAATGTGGGTCCATGTCGTAAAATAAGTAATATTGCTAATTTTATACGCGTTTAAAGAAATGCCGAATTACCTCGTTGCGTAATTCATTGGCAGACAGTGAATTTTTAAATAATAATAATTAATTGATACCGACAAATAAGTTAGATATGTTATGCATAAGATTGTTGTTAGAAAAGATAGGTATAGATAGAAAAGATAGGCTTGGTATACAGATAGGAACAATTTTTTAAGGAACACATAAAAAATAGGATTCAATAGGACCAAAGATTATATTTGTCGCAGTATCTTTCTTGCCAATGAAGTAAAGAGAAAAGGCAACGATGAGATGTAGCACTCAATTATCTTCGGCACTCTCGACAAGACGGCTTTCTTCAACAGAAATTTTTTCATAAAATAGAGTTCCTCTTAGAAAGTTCATTAATGTTGATTGTTAAGAGTTTCAATATTTTATTCAAAATTTTATTATATATGTAACACAGGAAATCTGAGTTATTCTAATAAATCAGTCTGTAAGCGCACTTTCCAAGAATTTAGGTGTATCTTTCTCCAATCCGTTTAATCACTTCAATAAATTATTTATTGTTTTTCACGAGTTTCATTAGATACAAAGACATTTAATTATCACTTGGTTGATAAAACAGAAAATATCACGATGTACATTGTGATTTTCTCGATTACTTTCTGCTCTGGCTACATTCAAATCTTGACGCTTGCCTCGCCAGATTAAATTTTTTAAGAGAAATGGTGAATGTTACAGACGGTTTGTTACCAACAATATCAAGGAAAATGTGTCACACTGCGGTCAACGATCAACTGGACGAAATGATGCTAGCAATAAAACAAAGCTGGGAGCGGGGCATTTTTTACTAACGGTAGCGTCAAATACACAGCAAGTAAGGCTCGACTACTCCTACTCAGGGACTAGGAATACATCAATCCATTCACGACACGCGCTGGTCATCATGTGACTCGCCGAAACAACTGCACTGGCCTTTTATACGCCGCACTCCTCCATGAACCAGCAGAAAGGTCTTGTCTTGTCTCAGTTGTAACACAAATTGGCAGGCTTGACTTCTGAGTTGGGCAGCTGGCTTGGTTTATGACCAGCAGTTGTAAGGCCCGATGAATGACGCAAGTTACCTACAATTATCGAATGGCAACCAATGCTTCCTCTCGGTCTCGTAACACCGAAACTAATACAACACTATAATACGTTAATGCCACACATACTAGACAAATGGAGTTATTAGTTGACTATTTTCCGTCGAGTTCAACTGCATTAAAATTACAACACCAAACATGAAATATTTCGTCACGTGAGTTAGGTTTGCTTTCGCGTTAGTAAAACACCTCGTCTCAATGCCAACTACGAAGCTCCGAAGCAAAAGTATGAACAAGAATTCAACTCTAGGAAAAACGAGTGAACCAAATTAGATGGCAATATGTTAAATAATAAATAAACATGTTGAAATGAGCATCTTCACTTGTGTGTTCTGACAATTTACAATGAGATGACCCATAGATTGTGTAAGGAACAGATATAGTGTGACAGATGCCTCGTTAAATAGGTTACTTGTAATGACAAACGCAGCAAGTTCCTACAGATGGTGGCCTCTTAACGTAATATATCAATGTTTTTAACAATATTCAATATAAATAACATATATTCAATATTATTAACGGTACAACGGATAGATTATCTGCACTCCTTTGCAATAAAGGATAGACTAATTTTAGACATCACCAGCAATCTACAAACCGATATTGCACTGTAACATAATTTATTCGTGGGAATTAACTTAGACACCCGCCACAAAAAAAATGAATGTCTTGGAAAAAAATTTGGACGCGAAGAAAATTTCGTAAGCAACATAAATGTTTCCTAGCGTTCGTCCCAGCACTTGCACTCAATAGGAAGTGGGCGTTTTAAGTAGAATATTATAATGTCACAAACATCGTAGATGGTGGTTTACGTCACCAACGGATATTGTCGACAATCAATATTGGTATGTATACCACAGAGAACACTAACATTACGTTATTTAAATTTACATGAATTCAGTTCTATTTAGCCTCTAGTGTCTTCTGCATAAAAGATCTCGTAAAAATTATTGCTGTCACAATCCACTCTGTTCGTCAAATGAGAGTTACCAAATTCCGATCGCATTAAAATAATAATAATAATAATAAAACAAATATAATGCCATTAAATGCGGGGATGGGATTTTAAACAGGCAAAAAATTATTCAGTGAGTGAAACAAGTTCAAGAGAGTTATTACCTTGGAGTATAAGATATGCGATATAATGAAAAAGAGGAAACAGCGACTACAGCAGATACAAAACAAAGAAGTTTTATATCATTGAATACGAATTCAAAACGATGAAATAACCGACTATATACGAGGCGTGAATGCAGATAGAACAAGGAATAAAGGTATGTTAAATTAATCGATTATCACAAATGGAGTAAGAATACGTAAGGATCAATATTTACTATAGTATCTCCCATGTCTGAGATAGAGAGGCAGAGAGCAGATGACTCTGAAGCTTGACCGAACAGGAGTCCCAAACTTACGGTCAGGTACCGGTACGTCCGGTCAACGACGGTGCCTCAATACCATTACATTTTCTCAACGCTTCATTTGGGTTGTTCTTCATTCGCCGTGCATGCAATTTATCAAAAGAAAGACTAGCAGTGAAGTTAGTTTTTTTGTTGGGTCATCTGTGGAATGTGTCGACTGGCACATCCGAATCACTGGTTTCTAGACACGCGTTGCGGAATGCATATTAAGCAAAAACAAATTGGCAGTATAGTAATTTCTGAATGCCGACTTTAAAATTAGTACCAAACTGAAGAGCAGCAATGAATCAACAGCATGCGCCTCTCAATCAGCGTCAGAAGCAACAGCGGCGGAGGCACCCAATTGGTCATCGGCAAGACCAGCGGTCAGCAGTGTTCTGGCTCCCCAAAATTTTATATCACGTCGAGTGTGGCCCGCGGGCCACAACAATACCGGTTGGAATTCACCGGTTCAAGTGCCACTTACGTACTTCTATGTTAATAAGGATTAGTATTCATTACGAGCACACAAAGCTACGCTGTTGACATAAACTGCGTGTCAGTAGCGTGTGTAACTCGTATTCGTTGCTGACATAAAGTCAAGAACCAAGAGTTCACGTCGTCTGATTCCAGGCAATTGCGTACGTTGCATGTCAATAACGCACATTACATGTTTCGCTGTCCATTATCCATCTCGCGTCGCTCATGTCCACACTACACAAGTCTGGCATTTACATAACAATAATACAAGAGAAACAGCTACACCACACAAATCAATCATAAGAATATCTATGAACATCCAGGCTACAGAGACACTTATGAACTAAATACAACCCTTTTCTTGGCTAAAAATAACGATTAGTTGTTCTCACCAAACGCTTCGCATTAATGATAATAGAACAATATTGGTGCAGCCATCGCATATTTTCACAACTTTTTAGCACCGCGGTACAAATCGACGAGTTAGCAGCGAAAGGCATAATTAAGATTCAGAGATAAATGATTGTAAAAAGAACATACACGGAAATGGCAAGGACAATCACTCAAAAAGTTTTTAATATCACATTTTGTTACTATAAATTTTGCATTAGACATAAAATAAAAGGAAATTCGACGCTCACATAGTGGTGCTTGAAGGCAATATGAACCAGTAAGCAAGAGGCTAGCGAGATAAAGATGTTCCAGAATCCACTTACTTTTACATGAAATCGGCCTCAATGTAACACAATCTATCTAATAAATTAAAGGTTCAATACCAGTATGGTTTTATTATCTGAATGCGAAGGTTTATAATCCCGTAAAAAAATAGGAATGAAACTGAACCTAAATATACAAGACAATACAAGGTACAACATACGTTCAACGAGTCACGATAGAATTAAATGATACGCGTTATCATTAAAGGACGAAGAAGAATAATATGAATACGAATGATAATGAAGTAAATTAAAGTATTCTAACTCCAGCACGACATCACATTCACCAAGTACTGGAGGAAGAAAATGCCTTCTAGAAAGAAATTAAATCTGCACATTTTGAATAGAATTTTCGGATTTAAATTCAAATAAAGACAGATACTACGCTACAGAAATTCTTCCAAATCAATGGGTTTGCGTAATCAAAGATAACGAAAAGCAGAACAAGTGAAAGACAAGTAAATAACACACAAAGAGTATTGGCGAAGCCAGCATTTCAATGGAACACAGTTATGTTAGTAATATTGCACAGAAAATGTAAAACTTGAACACGTCACTTCTGAAACATTTACCTATATTGGTCAGGGGCTGAGAGACAGAATATCTCATGAAGCGGGAAAATGTTTGCAAGTGTTCAAAGAATTCGTGTTTTTTTCTGAATTATATTAATGCCCAGACAAAAGCAGTTTTGCTTTGCCGAAATAAAGTCAACATGTTAACAAGAAGTTGGAAGAGGCTCATTGCTTATCGAGTTGATGATAGAATGGTAAGAACATAAATATATATAACAGTACAGATTTGTTCACTAATCACAACAATATACAACACGTACATAAAGCTCCCAAGTTTGCACCATTCTATCTTCATAGAATAAATGAATTAACAAAGTAACACGGGATCTAGTATGAATAGCATTGTGAGGCGAGGAATATCTGGTAGTTTATTATCAATATAGGAGGAATAATTTGACTGCTGCAGCCGAAGAGAGGAACAGAATTGAACCAAACGAGTTTAGGGCGCATTAATGAAGCGCATTCCTGCACCTAAGTATCAAATAATTAGGTACCAACTTTTTGAATATTTATGGAATTATTGATTTACTATTGATTACGTAGTTATAAAATTATAGACAAATATTAGAATAACTTTCAAGTTACGCAACGTATTCCAGTGAATGAGGAAAAGAAGGCGAGCTAAGCCAAGTTCCCAAAGAATTAAGTATTCAACAAGATTGGTCGAGATTAACTGAAATTGTTTTACAACACTAGTCAGTCTTCGAATACCGTAGCCTGAAATTCTGAAATACCCAACAAATTTTTCTTCAAAAATCCGTTGGAACGAATTACAGCCTTTGCAACAAAATGACATTTCTATTTCAATAGAGATTAGAAGTTACAGCAGAGAAGAGGTAGGTAGCAGAACGAAAATTACAGTTAAGCTACTACACACAGCTGGAATGATAGCTACAGTTGCTACGAAAATAAAACTCTTTTTTCAAATCACTACATAATAAGTCAGCTCTCAACTAACAGATGAAAACTACAAGCAACTTCAAAGACTACTACACAAAATACGTTAGATATTGAAAATATATAAAATACATTACCTCGAAAATGGTAGAATATTGGAGTCGAACTAAGAGAGTTAAACAGTAATTAGAAAAAGAGTAATAAAAAATAATTAGACAAGAGTAATAAAGAGACTAATTAGGCATGGACGCAAAATAAAACAGTAATTAGAAAAAGAGTAATAAAAAATAATTAGACAAGAGTAATAAAGAGACTAATTAAGCATGGACGCAAGATAACACAGTTGGAACATGTAAATGACCGGTCTACTAAGCATGCAGCCATATTATATACTTGACAGTTTGATTGATTAAGTAATACAGAAGTAAATACGCAAACACCCTAAAACTAAAAATTTTTCATTTACATCAGAGCGAATACAAATCAATAGAAAATTTTTGTTCTACTCTCAAGAAACTCAAGCTGGAAATAGGAATGAAAAACCAGAGTTTTTGATGTCACTAGAAAATATATTAGCCTACTACTTAATGATCCCGATCTAGAGTGATACGGTTGTCCCGATATGAAGAGATCATTTCTAATACAAAAGTAATCAATACGGAATTTGTTCACTATTCCTAAAATTATTAGTTTAGATAAAATAAGCAGGAAGAATGGGCTTAAAAATATAAGCAGTAATCAAGCCAATACCGATAAGATGGGACGACGAAACATGGCGAAACAATTCAAAATAATAAAAATTATTGTGATTTTCCGTGACTCAGGAATGAGTGACATATTACAGCAGGAAAGATTGATCGAGTCTATGACGTCTTCCACGCGTCAATACTGGCCCAACAAGAAGGCATTAATTATTCATAGCGTGGTAATTAGCTGCTCGCTTTCGCATTTAGAGGAATCTCACACCTGAGTTCTGGCCTTGATATATTCTGTAATTGAGGGATTCTAACTATTTATATACAGGGTGATTCACGGAAACTTCCTGATTTGAAAGCTCAATAAAAACGAACTAGTAAAGATATCATTACAATATGAATTTTATTGAAAAAAAAAATTACCCAAATTTTTGTATCCTTAAGTTTTAAACATGACGTGTGACAAATGACGGCCCCAAATGTCAATGCTTTCAGTTAGTCGATTTTTGAAGTTCCTATCAACTCGTTAATCGTTTTCGTCGAGATCATGTGCCACAGACAATTTGCAGGGATGAAATTCCAGTTCTTTGTGGAGCATCTTTATCACACTACTATTTGAAATCCCAAGAATAGCAGCGTGTTTACCACTTACCTTAAATGTACCCACGTAACAATCGACTTCTGATCATGAACCCGACCTGAAGCACGAATACGGAAACTAGTACGGAATGCTCGTTGACCAGCAATAATACCAATTAGAAAAGTACGCCTCGACATCAAGCGCACGTTGCTCACTTGTCCAAAGCATAGTAGCAACTGACTAGGCGGAATAAAGCTTCATGACCTTGCCTTTCATATGAAATACTCCCCGCCTTCTTCCTAAAACATCTTACTGCTTGGCGTGAAATACAAAACAGGACGTTTCCGTGAATCACCCTGTAATGGAGAAAACAGCATGAAACTTGGAGCCTCATGAATATTCAGAATTGAAGGATAGGTGGTTGATTGGACGCAAATATTAGTTTTCTGTAATGTATTATTAGCTAAATTGGTGAAAATTTGGTTTAGAATTGAATGATGTGTTGAAATTTTAAGCACCAGAAAAAAATATGCAGCTCGGGAACAGTTCAACTACAATATAGTGTGGAAAATTATTAGGACTTCCACCACAAAATGAGGAAGACTAGGTTCAAAAAGAAGCAATAATTGCAGCTCGAGACCCTAAAATTCAGGCCTTACTAGACATTGAAAGGAAAAGGGTATACATGTACCGGTTAAAGTATACATGTACCGGTTAAAGTATACATGTACCGGCTGAAGTATACATGTACCGGCCAAAGTATACAAGCCAAGTCTTTGAAGCAAAGCAGAACCAGAGTATAAATATAAATACTGCAATATCAAGCAACGGGATTCTTGGCTTAAACAAATCATAAAATTTCAGATTTTGAAAACATGCCCGATTTTCACAAATGAGAGAACAGCGATTCATTGTAAACTTATTATGATCTCATTAAAATTCTTAACTTGTCGATAAGTAGAAATTAATATGTAATTCACCTCGTATGAAATACTACACGGGAATATGCTTTTGAAACTGCAGAAAACTGCTCATGACTTCAATGTAGAACAATTAAACGAAATACGTAATGTTACACTAGACAATACAGAGACGAGTTTCTCGTGAGTCAAACTTGTTCACGAGAATAAATTATATCTGGTCATGGGACGTATTAAGATTTAGATACACGCTTACACGCTTTATAATTTTCATGAAACATCATTCAAAGTTCAACGATTATAAATAATTTGAAATTACAAAAGAAATAATCCTAAATATTTGCTGCAGAGAGCGAAACGAAATTCAAAGTCATTAAACCTTTGTCAACAGAACAGCTTTTCCATGTGAACGAGGAAGTAACTTTTTTTCAAGGCCTTTCCCGTTCAAATTCTAAGAAGTCTAAATTTTGCACATAATTTATAGATTAGAACACATTGAACAATAATGTTATCGCATAGCTTCATGTCCTTTAACCATTATTTTTAATAAAGCTATTCTGATCCTTCAACAATTACTTTTTAATTTTAATAAAGTTAGTGTGAGTAAAATGTTTGCAAGCATCAAGGGAAATGGCAGGGTGATGAGCGATTCTAGCAACACAGTTTGTTATAAAAGAACGAAACATTAGACTTGAAAGCGGACTGGCATCAGGATACCCTGTTCTCTGAAACAAGCTTGAAAAATAATATTGTGATAACATAAGCTCAATAGTTTTCAAACTGAAGTGGGTATAGTGTGCAAAGTAATGAATGGGCCATACAATTCTTCAGCTCATTCGTATAGTGAATATCATTACCAACATCACATAAAGTTGTGAAAAATCTCCTCCATACTTCAGTCATCCAAGTCAAGCCTCAAATTTGCTAAGCTTTACCTTAGTCCGATTAAATTTGAAGAGGGAAAAAACTATCAATTTGTTTCCCAGAAGCAATAAAATTTCAACTATTTAAATTCCTTACATAAGCAAATACATATTTTTACTCAACAGCTTAGTATCATTCACCTTATTTTAGATAGGAAATATTTTCTACAACCATCAAAATAACTTTATAATAACGTCTTAAAGATTTTCCAGATTGGCCGAATCTGATGTTATTTCATAAAACAATAACTAGTTTAATCAAATTCAGTTACTTGCAATAACTACTAGACTCGATTAACGTCAAAAAACTTGCGGCGCGCTTTCAAAACTTAACACACGGCTCCCCCATAACACCGTGTTGAGCTAAGAATACTACTGAAATAAAATCAATCTAGAAGATTGGCGCAAAGCGATAAATTTAAAACACTGCAAGATCAACTTATGAAATAGTTGTCAGGAGCACCGATTGAATTTATTGGAGTTCGGTCACCAAGCCCGATTAATTTCCGTGACATGACAACATTATTTCCTTGTCATAACAAAAATCAACTGACGACAGCAGTAAAGCTCTGGACACTTTTCCAAAGCGCGCCAGTGCAGGGAGATGCTTGACGTTTTCAGTATGACCTGATGGTGAAGAAAACAAGTACCGTGTGGTAGACATAAGTGAATGCAGCTCGTAAGGAAACAATGAGCTGTTATAATCGCTGTAGTTCAAATTTTAAAAGTAGCAATTGCATTTCAATTTAATCCGATGAAATTAAAAAGCAGCTGTTAACTCGTTCTGAAGTCGGTTAGTAGAAAACATAAGATCCTTTGCCTTGTTGGTAGAGTTCGCAAGGAGGCGGGGATACAGGAAGAAATACAGAGCTGCATGCAGCAGCAGCAGCACTTCAGACGTTAGAGTTTAAGGCTGCAGGATTCCTCGCGAAAGTAAAGACTCCTGCAGAAGGTTGAACATCTGCAGCTGCTGGTCAGGCTTCATGAGGTACACCTGTAAAACATTGTCATCATTCAACCGTTTGTATGTGAGCGTTAAGCCCTTAAATCGTTTACTTTCTAAACTTTATTCTAGAGGCTGATACATAAAAAAATCCACAATTCTATTGGTTTCATGAAAGATCATTCAAAGTACAACGATTAAAATTAGGTTGAAAATACAGAAGAAATAATACTAAATATTTGCTGCAGAAAGCAGCAATATTCTGCAGCCAAGTAAGCAAGAACTCTGACCCGGAATCCCGGAATAAGAAAGTTTCAATTCATTATTGCTTAATTCACGCATGATGTATTGTGCAGTCAAAGCAATATAAACTCATTGCCCAATGAAAAATCATACTCAAAAGCCATCATATGTGCATTTCCTAAACTATTACCGGTACTACTCCTTTAGGGACAGGAAATGAAATGGAAACGAAACTAATTCTGCATTGGGTTGCAGTAGTAGAGGCTGCCTACAAACTCGATTATGTAGGTACTGAAGTTAAGGGCGAACAAAATCAATCTTTTTAATTTAAAGCATTATCATCTAGAGAAATTCTCAGCACGTCCTTTTTCCCTTCCTATTGCACAGGGTAAGCTGGGATACTAGCGGATGCAGAGCCATAGTGATTATTTGTTTACGGCTAGATGACGGATACATGCGACCCTGTACTGCATATCAAAATCACTGTATAAAGGGCACAGTAATCAATGACTAACCTTCTGCAGGAGTTTCTGAGGCGACACCTCAGAGATGAAGGACCAGATGTAGACGTTGACGAAAGTGGCCATCAGGAATTGGCAGTCAAATCTGTCCATCATGCCACCGTGCCCAGGAATCACGTCACCAAAATCCTGATTAGCAAATTGCAATTGATAACCGAGGCTGAGAGGTGTGCTGAGGTCAGTTTCATTGATCTTTATCTACTATATAAATTTACCAGAACTGTTTGAAGACGAGGAACCGTAATGATGAAACTGAAAAGGATAATGATAATCAATCTTGTTATCACCACAAAAATTTGGTTTCTAAAAAAAATGCTGTTTGAAGACGGATAAAAATCTAAACAGAGCAATCATGAATTGAATGATAGAATTATGGAACTACACAGTAAAGTAATAGATAAGATTGGCGAACTTTTATCTTGAAGGCACGCTTGAAGCCGCTGGCAAAGAAGCCCCCGAAAGGACCGATGACGCTGCTGAAGAGCGACAGCGCCACCGAGTGGAACACGAACGGGTACATCAGGAAACTCTCGGAGCCGCCCATCTGAGGGGAGTCCATAATTAGCAAGCTTAAAGAATGGTTAGTACAACGTGCAGCAAATAATAGTAGTATGTGGAACAGGTACTAATTGGTGGTGCATGGCACAAGTAATTGGTCATGGCTCCGGCGGTAATGCCAGGTAAATACCATGCATGAGATCCTGGCGAGTGACGGTGGCAAGGAGTACTCGGTGAGGACGAACGCAGGAGGCGGAGGCTCGCAGTAGAAGTTGAGGCTGTCGGCCGCCTCGCTGTACTCCACAGGGCACGTGAAGAAGCTGAACTGGCACATGACGTATGACATCTGAGGGGTGGAGGAAATATATGAACCCCATATATGTGAGGGAAATATATGAAGGCAGCAGAAATATACAGAAGGAAGGATGAAGCAGAGGGTGCTGGGTCACTGTGCGTGAGAGTGAAGAAATTCATGTAGCCCATGTGTTGAGGGGAATGATGGGACAATGGAAAGCCACATTATTCCTGCGGTAAGAGGGAGGGATGAAGCAGAATGGGACATATAATCAGTATGATGGAAAAAAGAAAATAAATATGACCCATGTGATGAGGAGTGAGGTAGTAGACACCTCATGAAGCTCGTGATAATGAGTATGAATGATAAGATTCATAGGGAAATAGGCGTATCAATACACCAACGCTGCCTTAGTCCTGAATTGATTCAATTCCATAACTAAGGCAGCTTCATGGATAGGATGAATGACTTGCAATATTAGAGAAGGACGAGTGGAAGGTGTGGATCTTAAGTTCAGACGTGAAGAAGAGTTAACAATTTTGTAACCTTGGGACTTGAGAAATGGGATGCAACAATAGGGTCTTTAACTTAAATTGCCCAAAAATTGCTGCAGAAAGCTGATATTTTTTTCATGATACAGGTATCATTTAGTTGTAGACAAAATTCAGATTTTTTAATCATAGTTTTCAATTTTTTTCTCTAGAGTAGAAACGATGAAATACAGTAGGTAGTAGAAAGGAGACAATGTGTTTTCAGAAGAGACTTTTGGATTGAAGAAATTTACATACGGTAGCATTAAACTACAGTCAACACTGGCAAGGACAGACATTCGAACCCATAGAATAAAAGCCAACAAGGAAATACAGTATGACGACTCACTAGCATGCCCAGGATGACGGTAGAGATACCGCCACCAATGAAGCCCTCCCAGGTCTTCTTTGGACTGAGTTGGATGAGTGGCGTCTTGCCAAAGAAGAAACCGAACATGTACGCCATCACGTCATTGATGATAATCATCGATACCGGTACAATGAACCAAATCATACCCTGCAATAATAACACAAATGATAAATTATTTTTCATTTAATTTGAATGCTTTCCTCGTAGTGCAATAAAAATTAACAGCACTCCTACAATACAACGACCAAAATAAAGAAAGAACAAGTTTACAGTGAACACGCAATCTTGAAGTGCAAATGGTACATAAATTTATGTTAATTTCACATATATCTGAGAGATGAAGATAAAATAGCTCTATCCTACACAACAGTAATAGAGTGATGGTACTGCAGCAGTGACAGTGCCAGCACGCACCTGGAAGATATTGATGATGATGAGGTAGCTCTGCGTGACGACAATAAGCAGCGCCACATGAGTCCAGGCAAAGAGGGAAAACTGACGCATGTAGTAACGCTTCTTCAGTGACAGCACAAACCATACAAAGCCAATGATGTACATAAAGAACGAGATGAAGCGGTGATACGATATCGACCACCGCAGTAAAGCCTGCAAACAAACAAAATGAGGCGGTGATATGATACTGACCATCTTAGTAAAGTCTGCACACAGTAAACTTATCTAAAATTTGCTTGTAACAATGGAATGGAGGATTCATGAACTAGAGATTGCTAATTCTAGTGTAGGTAGGCTAGCCTAAAGCTTTAAAGCAATTATAAGATAAGAACACATTCACTGCAAGTAATGAGCTTCTGAATGGAATTTTTTATTATCATGGATAAAATATTACTCTATAGCTATAGGTATTTAATCTTCAATCCATGGAAAAATGAAGTTAGTTGCATTAAAATTTTATTCACGTTTGGAAAATGATTAGGTATTGCAACCCAGCCTGAACAGACAAGATTCCCTCTCACAACTTCAGAAGCCAAAAGCCCTACACAAATATTAATAAGCTAAGAGCCTCACTTCAATACTAGTCAAAGCCTAATATCTCACTCACACTCTTGGAGAAGATGACCCCAAAGTAGTCGGCCACGAGGCTCTCGCCATAGAAGAAGTAGTTGCTTGTGATCAGGAACCACCAAGACAGAGAGCGGAACCAAGGCAGGCCATGCATGCGGTAAACGGTATAGCCGATGTTGATGATCTCCTTGAAGCACCAAACTTGCACCACAAGTGTCTGCACAATGATGGATATGAGTGTAAAACTTAGACTTGGTATGAGAGTAGTGTGACTAAAAAGATTAGTGATAGACATAATAATAATGATAGTAAATAATGATGTATCAATCATGATGGAGTAAAATTTTCATATATTAAGCAATTTGAGTATTATGTTAATTGCTGTGTACCATTAAACCCTAACTGAAAAATCAAGACTAGTAGGTATAATTCCCACCTATTACAGTTACACCTATTGCTCTATAAATCATAATCTGAACTCATCACAACGACCACAAGGCATCACACCTACATAGTTATTACAGGTAGCAACTAAAAATAATGTGATCCTTACTGTGGCCATGAGAGCCAAAGGCCCCACCCAGATGATCAGGCAGAAGAAGCCAATCATGAGCCATGTGAAGACCCCACGAATAACCCAGTTGCGCCACCTGTTAAGTCAATTAGTAAGATTTATATGTTCACATTATAAACTGGATATCTAGATCACCAGTTACATTGTTGATGTATTTTTCATCATTTATCACAAATAAATACCAATACCATTTTAAAACTTAGGCAAAAATGTTCTACCTTGTTGCTCAAGATATGGAATAAAAGAGTTTTCATTAGTAACAGCAATTTGAAATGAGGCCATAATAAGGCTGCACCAGTTACCGTGGAGGAAGATCAGGTAAGAGGCATGCCAGAACGTGTGGTGTGTGATCTGTACCCTGAGGCAGGCTGCTCAACACCTCCACTTTGGGCTCTACCAGGCTGCTGTGGTCGTCATCAGAGTCAAGCTCCGAGTTAGGTCCGTCAACTGCTTCCTGTAATCGCAGTGTGTGGGTATAAAAAATTTAAATAATCCACTAATCATTGATACTATACTGAAAAATATGCAGAGAAACAATCACTTCCATGTTTAATAAATAATAAATAATGATAATAATAGGTAAGTTCTGTTCCAGTTGATCATATAATTTTAAGATCAAGTAGGCATATGTCACCCTAGTTTATACAACTGACATGAAAAGAAATAAAATACACTTTAATGAAAAGTCAACAGAAGGACATTTTACATGAAACCTAATAATTTGTGGATGATAGGGGATTAAATACTTAAGCAAATAATTTAAATCAGAAGAGCATTTTACCTACAATGTAGTTGAAGACTATCATCATGTTACCAAAAATTGACAAACTGCAGGTGACTTCAAGACTATCATAACATTACTATGAAGGGCAGACAAATACACAAAAATCTTTTAGATGGCTACCAGTCAAACCTGTTCACTGGCCTCAGCACACTCTGTTGCAGCTGTTTCCACATTTCCAGCAACTGTTAAGCGCTTCCTCAGGCCTCCTTCAATGCCCTCAGGTTGATTAGGCAGGGCTTCTTCTTGGGTAGCCATTTGTGATTCACTTTTTCAGATTTCTTTTAATGTCTTGGCATTACACTGCCGCAATAACGGTAAATCTAACAGAATTCTGGAAGACAAAGATAAACATCTGAAAGGTGTTAGGGGTTTAAGAATTCAAGTAATATTTACAGCACACATACTAGACTAGTCTTCCCAATTTCCTTGCACATAGCTGTTAGAGCTCATGCAAATAATGTTCACAATAATTCATATGAACTAAAACTTTGCTAAATAGCATTAATTCCAGTACTGTCCAAACTGTAATGATATTAATGATTCCACCACTTCAAAACGTGTGCTCAGATTGGCAACATTATATTATCTTAGAATTGTATTGCATCATCTATATCATCAAATACTTTGTGATAATGTTTGTCCTTAGTTATAAGTAATCTTTAATTATTCAAGCAATTACTCTCAATAAATGCTATGAAAAAGATATAGTTTTCTATGATGAAATTATTTGTATATTATATTTGTTTCTGACTTTGTAAAATTGAAATTTAAAAATCAGTTCTTCTTGAAAAGCAATGCATAATATTCAAGCATATTCAAATAATAAATCAGCTGCTTGCACAACTGCATATGAGGAGGCAACTATTGACTGCAGATGTGAAATATCCCAACCTATCAAGCCACGACTAGAGCTTTCCAGCCATCAATTTTTTACTAGAATCTATTTTTAGCCAATCTATTTTTTACTAGAAGGCATAATCTGGCCCCATGCAGACAAGATTCCAAATTTATTGGAAATTTGTTACTTAGAGGGCACAAAATTCCCAAATAATAAGCATAGGAAAATTCCAATCCTGGCTACCAGGTCAGGAGAAGTCCTATTTCTTTCTGAAATATCGTGGCTCTAATATCATATAATTTCAGTAGGTATGAAATTTTACGGCTCTAATGTCATGTATTTTTGTTGGATTAAAATATACAACTTCGCAGACATGTCGCTTCATAAAATTGTAAACTTTTACAATCCGCATTACTTCAACGCACCCGCCAAAATATCCTGCAGAACGTAATAACAACAAGTCAATCCAAAACGTTTTCTTGAAAATTGAGTAGTTGCGGTCGCGTCAGAGCGGTCAGACTGCATTGTCACATGTTCAGGTGCCACTTAAGTGCAGACAAATGTTATTGTTGCTGTACTATCAGACTGTTTTCAAGGTAAAATTAGATATTAGGGATAACACATGCACGTGACTTTGTAAATAAGTTTGTGGCTTGTAATTGGCTTTTCATGACAAAGATATGGAATTCATGGCTCAAAGAAATGGAATTCATGGCTCAAAGAAATGGAATCACATGGCTCAAAGAAATGGAATGAAACATTTCTTAAACAAGTTTGGGCTCATTTTAAAGCTCTTTGCAAGGGCTATCGAATGACACCTCCAAAAAAATCCATACCTATGCAATTTGTAAGGAACCAGAAGCAAAAGAAAAGCATCCCAAATTACTCCTGGGAACAGGGTAATCCATGACACTTAAAATAAAACTAAATTTTAAAACGTTTGAAGCATGCAAAGTGTACTCCCCCATTATTAACAGTACTTACTCTGAGGTCCTCATCTTCCTATATAGATGTATAATAAATGATATTTTCATGATTTTTACTGGTTTTACCTTTATTGATATGATACATATTCCCTTATCCATGGATATGCTATTGAGCGTTTAAAACGACCTTGTCCACTGCAAGCTCCATATCAGCTGCTATATAGCATTTCTTCTGTACCTGTAAGCTTGTAAGATAGCTTGTAATTTCACACTATTTTAATTGGGTCAAGTGAATTCACTACCCGGTATAACAAATAAAGATTGCAAAAACATGCCTGAAACAGAAATGAATATTTTAGTGACAACCATCATATTTTTTGGAGAAATAAATCATAGTTTAAATAGGTAAATTGCTTTTCATTCTGTGTTGCCCAGTGCACAATTCTATCTCTGACATTCTATGCACAATTTTGTGATGCATTAATTTTTTGTTAAGTGAAATCTTTTGGTTGAGCAAGGTAAATATAATCAAAATTTAACTGATTTCTTGCTTAACTGGAGCTTTTGCTAACTGAGGTTCTACTGTAAATACATTTTTAGGGGTGTACCTTATAACCCCGGAGGGGTGTCTCTTATTACTCCATCGTGTGGAAATGGCTGCCATTTTTTAATGAGATAGGCAAATTCTGTTTATCATGTTTTCAAGCCAACACCTGTGTGCAACTTTTCCGTAAGTAAAATTTCTTAATATGGCAAATTTTTTTTTACTACAGACCTTAGCAGAGGTACTTTTCCAAAATAGCACTTTTTGCACTTTTTTCAGGGATTTTTTAAAGGTAGTAAATGTACGATTTCCTAACTTGCTTTATGCTACATAGATAGTAAAAATGTTGAACTTTACACCACTTATTTTAGTTTGTAATATTTTGATCAGTTTAGCTGCTACAATATTTCTACGAAATGTGGGACAGCTGTCTTGATTTAACCCACAGGTCACTTATTACCCTGTTTGACAGTATATACATTTTAAGGCTTGTGGTCAAAATGCAGGGAAGTCTGAGAGCAAGGTTTTCGCGACCATCGTGTAAAATCCTTGATCTGCCCAAAGCTCAGCCAGTAGCTACCCTTGAGCTTGTACTCTTTGTAATATGATATCCTAGCCAGACCGTTCTTCGCGGCAACTGGTCGCTTTCAGGTGGCCGAGGAATGGCCAACGGTCGGATGTAACTAATTGGATAGGCCGACCACTGGCCACGTATTATTCTTCGCCCCTCATTGACTTTGCCTTCACCATGCCACCCATGGTGAACTGACAGTTGAGTAATTTATGACGTCTCTTTCCCCTCAAACATTGCACAAAGTCTCCATTTGAGCAGCTAGTATGTGGGACTTTCCCTCCGCGTATCAGCAGACTCGATCATAACTATTTTTTGGTAGAAAATATCTACAACAAGGAGGCTGATCAAGGAATGCCAAGTATACCATTCAATGGAGAATAAAAATTACAACCCGTTTACATCTTGAAAAAAGTAAAAAGTCGCAGACATGATGAACAATAATATTCAAAGTTTCTTGAAATTTTCTCTCACTAAAACTCTTTTAATACAAAGTTCACATATTTTTTGCTACTGGTCGATGCTTATAAATAAATACCGTAAAATGGGGTAACTTAGACCACTTTTTTTTATAAATGATGCCATTTTTTCACTAGCTAAATTAAACTTGAATTGAAACATGCAAAATAAAGGTCTATACTCTAGCTTCACTCACCATAAATTGCTGGCTCCTGCCTCTCATAGTCTTTAAGTAATTTCAAAAAAATGATGGTCTTTGTTACCCCAGCTCTTGGGGTAACTTAGACCGGGTGGTAAAATCAATTATATTTTTTGGTAAAATAACTCCAGGTTTTGGTGCATTGTAGTAGAACTCTTCTAGTTACATATGCAAATGACAAACTTGAGGAAAGTGTCATAGTTTGCATGTTTTTGAGTTGTGGGGGTTTTTGTTAAAAAAACGAAAAGTGGTCAAAGTTACCCCGCCGGTCTAAGTTACCCCATTTTACGGTAGCTGGGTAAGTATGGAAAAATCCATATCGCCATCTCATTTGCAAGTGGAGAAAAGTCTATCCTAATTAGTGAAGAAACGCATAGGGAAGAGCCGAGCCTGTTCGAAGCCTCTCGGTTCTCAATCAGGGCCTCAAGGATTTATAATTATACTCCAAACTGAAAAATTGGGCAGAAGCCATCAATTAATGGGACAAAATTGCCAGTGAGTCCCTATATGAAATATTGGGCAAATTTTCCTAAAATTGCTTGTAAAACCAATTGCTTTAAGGGTAATTTTAATTTTAAATAAATTTCAAGTAAAAATAGGCCATTCTTCTTGGCTTCTTGCTTTTAGGGTAAGATTAGGAAAGGGTCATAAGAAGAGGAAAAAAATGCTAGATTTACGAATGTTTTTGTCCAATTCACAGAATATCATGGCTTCTGCAGCAGCCCAATTGTCCACTAAGGTGTGAATCTGACAATTTCACCTGTTCCTGTGGCCTTTTCCTAATTTCTTAAGTGAGAAATAAAAAAATTAATACAATAAAATATGAATGTAGCTAATTAAAAATACTATTTTTATTAGCCATTTTTGAAAATCACTATTAAGCAATCATTTTTACATGTGAATGTGATGTGTGAATGTGATTGTCCTAACTAGTAACTCCTAACTAAGAAACTCATCCATTCTGGCTTCTGCCTAATATTCCAAATTGAATTATGGCAATCCAGGCAATGCAATGAAAGGAGAAATCATTTTTGGACAAAAGTGAGATGTTATTAAATTCGGTAATACTTTAGATCAAGTGCATCCAAAAATAAGGGTGTTTTTTTTGTTTAATTATATGTTTTTTGGGGTGTAGATAAAGAATCTGAAATCCGTTTTTGGCGGTCGGCATCGGAAAACCAATTTTTTTCCCCAAGGCTCTAATTCATCAAAAAAAAAAATTGGGCAAAAATCAGCAAATAAACCTAACCTAACCTAACCGTGGTTGCAATGTCATGGTTGCAAGAGTATATGGGTCACCGAGGCTAAGTTAAAAATGCTACCGAAAAATGGGGTAACTTTGACCACTTTTTTTCAAAATGATGCCATTTTTTTTACTAGATAAGTTGAACTTAAATTGAAACATGCAAAATACAGGTCTATACTCTAGCTTTACTCACCATAAATTGCTGGCTCCTACCTCTCATAGGTTTGATGTAATTTAAAAAAAGTAATGGTCTTTGTTACCCCAGCTCTTGGGGGTTTCTTTGACCAGGTGGTAAAATAAATTTAATTTTTTTTTGGTAAAATAACTCCAGGTTGTGGTGCATTGTATTAGAACTCTTCTAGTTACATATGCAAAAGACAAATTTTAGGAAAGTGTCATAGTTTGCAAATGGGGGCGCCGCCCCCCAATGGGCAAAATGTGACCACCTAATGGCAGCCGTGACGGGGTAACATTGACCAGTTTGGAAATTAAGTTAAAATTACCATATATAAGACTCTGTAGAGTCTGAAACATAAAGAAAAAAACATTAATAGGTGTACCGTATCAGACATAAAATATGTTATATAGGTACCCATGGTAATTTCAACTTAATTTCCAAGCCGGTCAATGTTGCCCTGTCATGGCTGCTATTAGGTGGTCAAAGTTACCCCGTTGGGGGGCAGCACCCCCCATTTGCAAACTATGACACTTTCCTAAAATTTGTCTTTTGCATATGTAACTAGAAGAGTTCTACTACAATGCATCAAAACCTGGAGTTATTTTACCAAAAAATAAAAAAATTGGAGGGGGTACTCCAACAGGCTTTAAATAATAGCTCTTTTTCGTGGGTCATATTATCAATTTTTTAACCTATTAGATATGCAAACTTTTAAAATCTTTCTATTGTGTTACGTAGCCTCAGTATTAGGCCTTTGATGGCCATTGACAAAATTTTTCTATGTCAAATCGTTTTTGAGTTTTGGGTTTTTTGTTAAAAAAACGAAAAGTTGTCAAAGTTACCCCGCCGGTCAAAGTAACGGTTAGTAACCCCATTTTACGGTATAAATCCACGATAGTCAGGAAGGTGCAGCGTGTACGCCGGAGGTTCGTTTTGGGATGTACGCCAGTACGCCAGGGAAGAAAGTTGCCAATATGCTTGCTAAAAACGGAAGTGTAACCCTCGCCAATGCTGCATGATCGACACAGGCACACATACTTTACGATTGATGCCTGGCGATTGTCACAAACACACGTGCTTTACAATCTATATAGCCTATGCCCAATGACCAACACTGATGTGCGCTCTTTGCGATCAAAGTGGCCGATGCCCAATGACCGACACAAGGGTACGCGATTTATGATCATTTTAGCCAATGCCCAATGATCAACACTGATGCGCGCTCTCTGCGATCAAAGTGGCTGATGCTTAATGATCAACACAAGCAAATAACACAAAATATGGTAACACAAACAATATGGTATTAACAACACAACACATTGCAACACAAAATATCACTGCACAACAGCACTGCACTCATCACAACATATCACTATACAACACATTATAACACACCCTAACATGACATCACATTATAACATAACATATTATAACAAACAATATCATAGCACAACATATTACAACACAACATAATGTAACAACATTACATAACTCAATGCACTGTAACACAACATAACATAAATAACATAGCATGACACATTGTAATGAGATGACACAATACATTATAACATAACTAATCATGATATAACACTATATATTGTAACATAACATAGAACAACAAAACAAATTATACCGCAAGATATCCTAATAAAACACATTATAGGACATCATAACTCAACCCAGCACATTATAGCACATCATAATATAGCATCAAAAATTATAACACAATCAAACATGATACTACACATTGTAACACAACATAACATAACACATGATACTATATCAGATCACATTATTACACAACCTAATATAATAGAATATATCATAACATAAAAAAATTAAAACACAACAGAACACAGGACAACAGAACATAATATGATACAATATATTATGTTGCATTATAATGTGATGTGTTACGTTATGTTGTTATACTGTGCTATGTTATAATGTGTTATGTTGTTATACTGTGCTATGTTATGATGTGTTATNCGGAGTGTTGAATAATTTCGTTAACTGGGTGGAAACAAGCCGGAGAAAAACTGATCGGATCACAATAATCACAATTAATTTAATAATTTAATTTAATAATCTAATTTGATCATCACAAGAGAGAATTTGCAATTGAAAAAACGTGATAATATCTACTCAGAAATGTCAATAATTTAAATGTGTAGTTTGGAAATATAATGTGTAGTTTAGAAATACAATCAAACAGAACAACCAAGTCGTACTGCGCAATGTATTTAAGGAAAATTCAAACTAATATGAGTTCATTAATTTTTTTACAAAACCAGAGAACAAAAAATAGAAAAGAACATATATTTCATTGCCTTCAGACACTTATTACTCAACGGACATTTAATAGTTGTGGCGCGTCAGGGTCTGGACAGAGCAAAAATTGGCAAGACGTATAAGACCCTATATACGTTTAAACATAATATCTCGCACTACAGTAGATTTTATATTATGTGACATTCGTTATACTCTGGAGTCTGGTTCATAAGCAAGCAGTGAGCTAAGTATAATGTGCAGCGATGAATCGTACAGTATATGACATGCTAACTGTCCTGGTCGACAAGGCAGTATGTGACATGCCCACGAAGAGATTGTCGTGGCGTCTCGTTCAGATCGAACTTCGAGGGCACGTTACAAGTGGCTAAAAAGACACGAGAGGCGAAAAACAGATGACGTCTATGCTAAAACCTGTCTCTTATACACATCTAGATGTGTATAAGAGACAGGTGTTCTAGATTTATCGAACTGACGATGGAGCTGGTCTCCGAAACGTTTTCAAAAGAGATATGCTAAATTTTTGTGGTGTTTTCTTCGCTTTTAAATTTCTATGTTATGTGTTATATTATGTTGCTATACTGTGCTATCTTATGATATGTTATGTTGATATACTTTGCTATGTTTTATGTGTTATGCTGTTAGACTGTGCCGCCTTATGATTTGTTATGTTATTTTGTTATACTGTGCTATGTTATGATTCGTTATAATTTTTGTTATGTGTGTTGTATTGCTTTGTGTTGTGACATGTTGTATTATTATGTTTTATGTGTTATGGTATGCTATGATGTGTTAAAATGTGTTGTGCTATGTTATGCTGCCATAATTTTTCTGTTGTGTTATGTAGTGTCATTATGTATTGGGTTTTGTTATATTGTGTTACAATGTGCTGTGTTATTTTATGTTATTATGTGTTGTGTAATATCATCATATATGGTGTTATAATGGGCTAAAATGTGTTGTGTTATGATCTATTATATTGTCATGCAATATTTTGTTCTGTTATTTGTGTTATGTGTTGTATAATGTATAACATAACATTACACATTGTAATACAACTGACAACATAACAACCAGACCTCACACAATAAACTCAACATTATGATGCAACAAAATACATAATAATTCATTAAAATTAATTTGAATGATTTTGAACAGATTTGAACCAGGGTTAGCAATTTTTTTGATTTTTTAAAAAAAATCAAAAAAATCAAAAATCAATGATTTTTTTATTTTTTCATGATTTTTTTTTATTTATTTGATTTTTTCAGCTTTTTTGTCTTTTTGAAGTGTTATTTTTCATGTTGCAATTAGCCTACAAACAATAACTTATCTTATCTTAAATTCCATGGTTTAAAATAAAATAAATCCTTTCACTTGAATAATGAGAGAATTTTCACTGTTTAATTTTGTATGAATGACATTTATGAGTTATGTATGACCAAGATTCCCAAAAAATCTTACTACTATGTGACTAGGCAGGCTAAATCTATAGTACAAATACTTCTGTTCTGGTGCAATTACACAAGTTTTAAATTTTAGTAGCCCTATGGCTATGCATGTTCATTGCCTTAAATTTCCAGTTAAATACCTAAACCTGAGTCAAGCTGTCAACTTATGTCAAGCCAGTCAAGTGAGTCAACTGTCAAGTCAAGTGACTCAAGCAGGCAAGGGCCACGAGGCAAGGTAAAGCCATAAATGTTACCCACTATTGCTACTAAAAATGTTCCACCTTTGACCTTGCATGTTGCGCCTGACGCCTAGTCTGGAAAAGTCCTATTTTTGTCTGAAATATCGCGGCTCTAATTTAGTCTGGAAAAGTCCTATTTTTGTCTGAAATATCGCGGCTCTAATATCATATAATTTCAGTAGGTATGAAATCTCGCGGCTCGAATGTCATAAATTTTTGTTTGATTAAAAAATCGCGGTTTGCACTTCGCAAACATGTCA